>NC_088393.1:47072500-47282500 GCF_037993035.2 Macaca fascicularis
TAAATATATACAGGAATTCCGATATCTAACTCTGTCCTACAGTTTAACCTGGAGTGACTTAAATGTCATCCTAACTTCTACCCTCTCCCCAGATGAACCGGAAATAGCTTTTTCTCTAGCCCAGTCTCATGCTGACAACTGCCAGCTTCATGAGCCAGACCTCTAGGAAGGCATTAGAGCAGTTCCCCAAGGAGATCCCCAATGGAACTATCAGGCCAATTCCCCAGGTATAGCTACGCGAGATTACGTGGTTTCCTGCCTAGTTGAAGGGCTTAAAAAGGCAGTTGAAGGGCTTTACAAAGCTGTTAATTATGACAAACTTAAAGAAACTACCCAAGGTAAAGAACCCAGCCCAGTTCATGGCCCGCTTAGCAGCTTTACCGCCCTCGACCCAGAGGGGCCAGAAGGCTGCCTTATTCTTAATATGCATTTCATCACCCAATCAGCTCCTGACATTAGAAAAAGCTCCAAAAATTAAATTCTGGCCCTCAAACCCCACAACAGGACTTAATTAACCTCGCCTTCAAGGTGTACAATAGTAGAGAAGAGTTGCAATTACTTGCCTCTGCTGTGAGAGAAACCCCAGCCATATCTCCAGCACACAAAAACTTCAAAACACCTAAGCCACAGCGGTCAGGCATTCCTTCAGGACCTCCTCCCCCAGGATCTTGCTTCAAGTGCTAGAAATCTGGCCACTGGGCCAAGGAATGTCTGCAGCCCGGGATTCCTCCTAAGCCGTGTCCCATCTGTGCGGGACCCCACTGGAAACTGGGCTGTCCAGCTGGCCCAAGGCTCTGACTGACTCCTCAGATCTTCTCCGCTTAGCAGCTGAAGACTGACACTGCCCAATTGCCTCGGAAGCCTACAGGATCATCACAGATGCTTTCGGTACCTCTTACAGTGGAGGGTAAGTCTGTCCCCTTCTTAATTAATACAGAGGCTACCCACTCCACATTACCTTCTTTTCAAGGGCCTGTTTCCTTTGCCTCCATAACTGTTGTGGGTATTGACGGCCAGGCTTCTAAACCTCTTAAAACTCCCCCTCTCTGGTGCCAACTTGGACAACGTTCTTTTATTCAGTCCTTTCTAGTTATCCCCACCTGCCCAGTTCCCTTATTAGGTTGAGACATTTTAACTAAATTATCTGCTTCCCTAACTATTCCTGGGCTACAGCCACACCTCATTGCCACCTTTTGCCCCAGTTCAAAGCCTCCTTCACATCCTCTCCTTGTATCTCCCCACCTTAATCCACAAGTATAGGATACCTCTACTCCCTCCTTGGTGACAAATGATGCACCCCTTACCATCCCATTAAAAGCTAATCACCCTTACCCTGTTCAACGCCAATATCCCATCCCACAGCACGCTTTAAAAGGATTAAAGCCTGTTATCACTTGCCTGTTACAGCATGGCCTTTTAAAGCCTATAAACTCTCCTTACAATTCCCCCATTTTACCTGTCCAAAAACCAGACAAGGCTTACAGGTTAGTTCAGGATCTGTACCTTATCAACCAAATTGTCTTACCTATCCACCCCATGGTGCCAAAGTCATATACTCTCCTATCCTCGATAGCTCCCTCTGCAACCCCTCCATAACCCATTATTCTCTTCTGGATCTCAAACATGCTTTCTTTACTATTCCTTGCACCCTTCATCCCAGCCTCTCTTCGCTTTCACTTAGACTGACTCTGACACCCATCAGGCTCAGCAAATTACCTGGGCTGTACTGCCGCAAGGCTTCACAGACAGCCCCCATTACTTCAGTCAAGCCCAAATTTCTTCCTCATCTGTTACCTATCTCAGCATAATTCTTTATGAAAACACATGTGCTCTCCCTGCTGATCATGAACGGCTAATCTCCCAAACCCAAACCCCTTCTACAAAACAACTCCTTTCCTTCCTAGGCATGGTTAGGTACTTCCGCCTTTGGATACCTAGTTTTGCAATCTTAACGAAACCATTATATAAACTCACAAAAGGAAACCTAGCTGACCCCATAGATCCTAAATCCTTTCCCCACTCCTCTTTCCGTTCCTTGAAGACAGCTTTAGAGACTGTCCCCACACTAGCTGTCCCTGACTCATCCCAACCCTTTTCATTACACACAGCTGAAGTGCAGGGCTGTGCAGTCGGAATTCTTACACAAGGACCGGGACCGCGCCCTGTAGCCTTTTTGTCCAAATAACTTGACCTTACTGTTTTAGGCTGGCCATCATGTCTCTGTGCAGTGGCTGCCGCCGCCCTAATAGTTTTAGAGGCCCTCAAAATCACAAACTATGCTCAACTCATTCCCTACAGCTCTCATAATTCCCCAAATCTATTTTCTTCCTCACACCTGACGCATATACTTTCTGCTCCCTGGCTCCTTCAGCTATACTCACTCTTTGTTGAGTCTCACACAATTACCATTGTTCCTGGCCCAGACTTCAATCCGGCCTCCCACATTATTCCGGATACCACACCTGACCCCCATGACTGTATCTCTCTGATCCACCTGACATTCACTCCATTTCCCCATAGTTCCTTCTTTCCTGTTCCTCACCCTGATCACACTTGGTTTATTGATGGCAGTTCCCCCAGGCCTAATCGCCACTCACCAGCAAAGGCAGGCTATGCTATAGTATCTTCTACATCTATCATTGAGGCTACTGCTCTGACCCCCTCCACTACCTCTCAGCAAGCCAAACTCATTGCCTTAATTTGGGCCCTCACTCTTGTAAAGGGACTACGAGTCAATATTTATACTGACCCCATATCCTGCACCACCATGCTGTTTTATGAGCTGAAAGGTTTCCTCACTACACAAGGGTCCTCCATCATTAATCCCTCTTTAATAAAAACTCTTCTCAAGGCCGCTTTACTTCCAAAGGAAGCTGGAGTCATTCACTGCAAGGGCCATCAAAAGGCATCAGATCCCGTCACTCAGGACAACACTTATGCTGATAAGGTAGCTAAAAAAGCAGCTAGCTTTCCAACTTCTGTCCCTCATAGCCAGTTTTTCTCCTCCTCATCTCATCACTCCTACCTACTCCCCGACTGAAACTTCCACCTATCAATCTCTTCCCACACAAGGCAAATGGTTCTTAGACCAAGGAAAATATCTCCTTCCAGCCTCACAGGCCCATTCTATTCTATCGTCATTTCATAACCTCTTCCATGTAGGTTACAAGCTGCTAGCCCGTCTCTTAGACCCTCTCATTTCCTTTCCATTGTGGAAATCTATCCTTAAGGAAATCACTTCTCAGTGTTCCATCTGCTATTCTACTACTCCTCAGGGATTGTTCAGGCCCCCGCCCTTCCCTACACATCAAGCTCGGGGACTTGACCCTGCCTAGGACTGGCAAATTGACTTTACTCACATGCCATTTTAGTCAGGAAACTAAAATACCTCTTGGTCTAGGTAGACACTTTCACTGGATGGGTAGAGCCCTTTCCCACAGGGTCTGAGAAGTCCATCATGGTCATTTCTTCCCTTCTGTCAGACATAATTCCTCAGTTTGGCCTTCCCACCTCTATACAGTCCGATAATGGACCGGCTTTTACTAGTCAAATCACCTAAGCAGTTTCTCAGGCTCTTGGTATTCAGTGGCTCCTGGTTTTACCTCAAACTTCCACCCTTAAGTCTCTCTTTAAGTGGATAGAAGATCTTCAGTACACTCCAATACTTTCACCCTGATGAAGTCCTATTCTTTACTTTTATACTTACTCTTATTCTCGTTCCCATTCTTATGCTACTCTCTACCTCTCCCCAGCTATCTCCACCACACTATCAATCTCACTCTCTCCTAGCCATCTCTAATCCTTCTTTAACAAACAATCGCTAGCTTTGCATTTCTCTTTCCTCCAAATTCGAGGAGGCCCGGACTTTACTCATTGCTAAAAAGAAAGCCGGGGGGACTCTGTATATTTTTAAATGAAGAATGTTGTTTTTACCTAAATCAATCTGACCTGGTATATGACAACATAAAAAAACTCAAGGATAGAGCCCAAAAACTCGCCAACCAAGCAAACAATAGCGTTGAACCCCTTGGACACTCTCTAATTGGACATCCTGGGTCCTCCTAATTCTTAGTCCTTTAATACCTGTTTTTCTCCTTTTATTCGGACCTTGTATCTTTCATTTAGTTTCTCAATTCATACAAAACCGCATCCAGGCCATCACCAATAATTCTATATGACAAATGCTCCTTCTAACAACCCCACAATATCACCCCTTACCCCAAAATCTTTCTTCAGTTGAATCTCTCCCACTGTAGGTTCCCATGCTGCCCCTAATCCTGCTCGAAGCAGCCCTGAGAAACATCGCCCATTATCTCTCCATACCACCCCCAAAAATTTTCGCTGCCACAACACTTTACCACTATTTTGTTTTATTTTTCTTATTAATGTAAGAAGACAAGAATGTTAGGACTCCGAGCCCAAGCTAAGCCATCATATCCCCAGCGACCTGTATGTGTACATCCAGATGGCCTGAAGCAACTGAAGATCCACAGAAGTGAAAATAGCTTAACTCATGACATTCCACCATGGTGATTTGTTTCTGCCCTGCCCTAACTGATCAATGTACTTTGTAATCTCCCCCACCCTTAAGAAGGTTCTTTATAATCTCCCCCACCCTTAAGAAGTTTCTTTGTAATTCTCCCCACCCTTGAGAATGTACTTGGTGAGCTTCACCCCCTGCCCCCAAAACATTGCTCTTAACTTCACCACCTATCACAAAACCTATAAGAACCAATGATAATCCCACCACCCTTTGTTGACTCTCTTTTCGGACTCAGCCCGCCTGCACCCAGGTGAAATAAACAGCCCTGTTGCTCACAAAAAAGAAAAAGAAAAAAGAAATAGAGAGTGAAAATGATGGTTACCAGAGGCTGGAAAGGATAGTGGGGAGTGGGGGATAAGCAGATATGGTTAATGGAAACAAAAATACAGTTAAACAGTTAGATAAAATGGATAAAATCCAGTATTTGGTAGCGGAACAGGATGACTATTATTGAGAATAATTTATGGTATATTTTAAAATAACTGAGAGTGGAATTGGAATGTTCCTAACACAAAGAAATGACAAATGCTTGAGGTGACGGATGCCCTAGTTACCCTGATTTTATCATTACACACTGTATGCCTGTATCAAAATATCACAGGTACTCCATAAATGCAGACAACTACTATGTACCCATAAAAATTAAAAATTTTAAAAATATATAAACTAGTAAAAAAAAATAAAGTGGGTTGTTGGAACTAGCTTTCAACTGTTATAATGAAAGAATGTGAGCTTTTTTAAATTGTAAGACCTTTCTGTTTTTCTTTTTTCTTTTTCTTTTGAGACGGAGTCTCGCTCTGTCACCCAGGCTGGAGTGCAGTAGCGTGATCTCGGCTCTCCAGAACCTCTGCCTCTCAGGTTCGAGTGATTCTACTGCCTCAGCCTCCTGAGTACTGGGACTACAGGCATGTGCCACCATGCACAGCTAACTTTTGTATTTTTTCTTTCTTTCCCCCCTTTGAGATGGAGTCTCACTCTGTCACCCAGGCTGGAGTGCAGTGGCACGATCGCGGCTCACTGCAACCTCCGCCTCCTGGTTTCCATGCCCGGCTAATTTCTGTATTTTTAGTAAAGACATGGTTTCACCATGTTGGCCAGTCTGGTCTCAAATTCCTGACCTCAGGTGATCCACCTGCCTCGGTCTCCCAGAGTGCTGGGATTACAGGCGTGAGCCACCACACCTGGATGTTCTTTCTGTTTTTAAAGAGAAACTGGCTATCTGAATTTTCATGTGAAATCTCCAACCCACAACTGTTTTAAAGCACTTTGGGGCTCAAGGTGAATGTACTCTGCTGCTGGTGTATGCATGATTTTCATCTTTTTGCAAACTGGAGTGCAGTGGCTTAAACACAACACACTGCAGCCTCAACCTCCTGGGCTCAAGCGATCCTCCTGTCTCAGCTTCCAGTATAGCTGGGACCACAGACACGCACTATGTGCCTGGCTCATTTTTTTAAAAATTTTTTCTAGAGGCAGGGTCTCACTTTGTTGCCCAAGCTGGTCTTGAACTCCTGGGCTCAAGTGATCCTCCTGCCTCAGCCTCCTGAAGCGCTGGGATTACAGGCGTGACCCACTGCACCCAGCTGATTTTTATCTTAATAGGACTTATAGGGACCAGACACGGTGGCTCTCGCCTGTAATCCCAGCACTTTGGGAGGCCAAGGTGGGTGGATCACTTGAGGTCAGGAGTTCATGACCAGACTGACCAACATGGTGAATTTCCATCTCTACTAAAAATACAAAATGAGCCGGACATGGTGGCGTGGGGCGCCTGTAATCCCAGCAACCAGGGAGGCTGAGGCAGGAGAATCACTTCAACCCAGGAGGTGGAGGTTGCAATTAGCTGAGATTGCACCATCGCACTCCAGTCTAGGCAACAAGAGCGAAACTCCATCTCAAATAATAATAATAATAATAATAACAACAACAACAATAATAATGGGACTTGGGGGTTTGTGAAAAGGGGATAAAGAGAAGAAGGGGATTATGGAAGGGTGGATGAATTGTCTCCTAGAAATAGATGGTAGTGAAGGCTTCTGACCACCCCCAACTAGGAAGAGCATCCCTGGAACTGAGAAGAGAGAGAGAGAGGTCTAAGGAATCTTGAAGAGAGTGGGAGGGGGCGGGGACTATGTAATGACCACCTTCCATATAAAGGGGATCTTGAAGGATATCCCAGGGGGCCAGGGGATCAGGGAAAATGGACATTTCAAAAGTAGCCTAGATGGATGCTGACTGGTGACTAGAGGGCCCTCATATCCCATCCTCACCCCAGTACTTTGGCTAAAATTTTACTTCCGGACACATCCCTGGGAGAATTGGGGACGACACCCTCCAAAAACGACTTCCGTGAAATTTTCCATCAACTCAGCAGAATGAGGCTCAGAGTCAAAACCTTAGTTGAGTTGCAGAAAACCAAGACAGTTTGTGCACACTTGAGTTTGGGGACTGAGGTTTTCACCAGTGCTCCCATCCAGAAAAGGGTGAGAATCGGTGAATTCTACCACATCCCTCTGCAGAGCCTAAGGGCCTCTCTCCTGCCTCAGCTAGCCTGGGGTGACATGTGGAGGAGGCACACATGGAAGGCGTGGACCCAGGCAGAGTTCCCCAGATTGGAACAAGGACATGGAGAGGGTCTTGGTCTGACTTACCCCACAGGAGGGTTGCTCCAGCCCAGAGTATCCACCAGCTCCACAGGGCACCCATGGCTGCAGTAGGAAAAGAGAAGGGATCATAGGAGGCTGAGTCACTGCCTCTGCTGGAGACTGTCCTCAGCAGAAGGGCCCACTCTTATGACAAGGGCCACCTGGGACCATGAAGGCTGAGGTGGGGAAAGAAGTCAGGCAGATTGGACCGGGGGTATGGATCCAAGGACCAGTGTGTGTATAGGGGAGGCTGGCTGTCCAGTGGGTCTGGAGGTCGGGTGGGGAGGGCAGTAGCCAGGGACGGGGTGGGGAGTTGGCTGTCTTGTGGGTCTAGGGGTAGGATGAGGAGGCCTAAAGCCAGGAGCAAGAGTAGGGGACCTGCTGTTCCACTTCCAAAGGGGACCCCAGCCCTTCTCACCTGCAGGTCCCTGGAGCTGCAGGGCCAGCCCTGTGGCAGGGCTATATAGTGGAGTTTCTGGTCCCCTCAGGCCACACCCTGGGCCACGTGCCAGGCAGATGATGCCAACTTCCTGGAGGAGGCTGCCATCCTTAGGGCCAGATGAAATGGGAAACCGTGAAGGCTTGGGAAGGAGGGATGGTGATTCTGGATGCCTGGGTTCCAAGAAGGAAGTGAGGACGGCTCCTGGCCACTCCCTGGACGCCTTCTGGAAAGTTTGGTCCTGGAAGGGTGGGGTCTCTGAGGGAGACAGCTGGGGAGCAGGAAGCTGAGCACCTGGGTCCCTGGGTGGAGGTAGGGTGGGGTGGGGGTGTGGGCAGCGAGGGGGGAGGTGGCATGTGGTCATATCTGCTGGTTTAGTGGCTAGATTCCTTCCTTTGGCTCCTGCCAGGAACAACAATGAGGGACCCATATCCGGGTCCTGGTTCCTCCTCAGTCCCCACAGGCTGGGGAGTCCCTAGCCACCCACATCCTGCTTCCAGACACCACTAGGGGCAGGTGTCTGGGATGGGCAGGAGTCTGAGGTTATGGAGTGGGACACAAGACCTCCACCAAAGCCCAGTGGGGCCTTTGCGGTTTCTCATCTGCAAAACGGGAACACCAAAACCAGCTTCTCTGGGCATCTTTATGTCCCAGAGATGTAAAGAAATTTTCAAAGACTGTAGAGCTGGGGGGCAGCCTCTTCTGGTGCGGGCGCAGGCCAGCATGCAGGTGGGCACTGGGGCTGAGGCAATATGTGAAGAAGGGACAATAGCCTCTGTTTCCCGGTTCCACACAGACACCCGGATTCCACTTCTGATTCCAGACACCTGCCCCTGGAAATAGGATATAGGTGGCCAGGGACTCCCCAGCCTGTGGGGACCAAGGAAGAGCCAGGACCTGTTGGTTTGGGGGGGTATTTTTGTGTGTAGGGAGGGTTTGCTCTTAGCAGGGGCTAGCTGAACAGGTTTAGGGGACTCTGTGCCTCTCCATCACCCCAGAATTTGCCTGAGATGGGAGGTGGAGGTCTAGGTTGCACACAAGGAGCAGAAGAATGAGGTGAAAGTTGGGCTTTCTCATCTGGAGTCAGCTCCTCTGAGGAGCTGGCCTGACCCATGCCCTGCCTGCCTTCTCCCTGACCCAGGATCTCATTGTTTGCCAGGGGAGTCTCCCCTGGGACCAACAGCTGCAAAGCCTGGGTGCCGTCTTGGACCAACACCCTAGCAGCTGCTGCCTCTGGGGCTCCTCCTCTCTTATCACAGGATCCTGGGCCTCTGGGAGGCCAGAGTGGGTGTGGGGGCTTCTCTCTCCCTGGAGCTCCGACCAATCTCCAGGCCCATCCAAGGCACATTCCTGGAAGGAAAGATAAAGGCTCAGAGTTGACTGGGACATACAGTCAACCAGGAAAATGAAGTGAGTAAATAGGAGACTAAAAGCCAGAGATAACAAGAAACAAGCAGGAGCAGGGGACCCACAGGAAATGGAAGCTTTGGGAAAAGGATGCCGGGGTCCCTGAGGGGTCTAAAAGTTGGTGGAAGGGGCTGTTGGGTCCCTGAAAGAGATAAGGACTGGGAGAAGGAGACGTCAGGATTCCTAGGAGGAAACAGCAATTGCAAACCAAGATGTGAAAATTCTCTGTGTGAGGTCAGGCAGAGTGGCTCAGCTTGTAATTCCAGCACTTTGGGAGGCCAAGGCAGGAGGATTGCTTAAGGCCACAAGTTTGAGACCAGCCTGGTTCAAGACCAACATAGTGAGACCCTGTATCTACAAAAAATACAAAAATTAGCCAGGCAGATGGTGCACACTTGTAGTCCCAGCTACTTGGGAGGCTGAGGCAGGAGGATCACTTGAGGCCACAAGGTCAAGACCAGCCTGGGCAACATCGTGAGACCCTTTCTCTATAAAAAATACAAAAATAAACTGAGTGTGGTGACGTGCACCTGTAGTCTCCACCATTCAGGAGGCTAAGGTGGGAGGATTGCTTGATCCTAGGAGTCTGAGGCTGCAGCGAGCCGTGATCATGCCACTGCACTCTGACCTGGGGAGAAAAAGAAAAAAGAAAATAAGATCCTCTGTATGCGATACCTGTCTTGTAGTTTGAGGCACTCAGAGACAAATGGGAGGTGAAGGGAAAGAATCAGGGTGAGTTTCATGGGTGTTTCTGGCTCTCAATTCTCTTTAAGCCTTGGGGGTTCCCCTGGTTGATCACAGAAAGAAGCTTCCTGCCTTCAAAATTAATCATCGCTCTCCACAGCCAGACTCCCCAGAAATGGGGTGGTTGTGGTGGGAGATCTCACAAATTAATACTCTGTGACAATCCCCTTTGGTCTTCTTTCTCACTCCTATTAAGGCCCAAGTGGTGTGTGTGTGTGTGTGTGTGTGTGTGTGTGCGCGCGCGCGCGTGTGTGCGTGTGTGTGTGTACACAGCCCTGTGCCTTATCCTGTATTATATCAATTCTCAGGAAACCCTTTGGTGACCCGGGAAATAAACTCTTAGGACACTTCCTTATGGTCAGAGAAATCGCATCCATCTCTCCACTGGCAGCCTTGCTCTGAGCCCAAGCAAGGGTATTTGTGTATCTGAGTCTTTCGGCCTCTCTCTGCTTATCTGCCTCTGTCTCCCTGCAACATGTGCACTGGCTACACCATCCCAGACCCCTGGGCCCCTCTGACTAGTCTTGGCTTTACAGACCTGAGCACAGTGGGAAAGAATGTACTCTCTCCAGCTAAATGCAGGCTTGTGGGCAATTTCTTTTTTTTTCTTTTTTTTTTTTTTTTGAGACGGAGTCTCGCTCTGTCGCCCAGGCTGGAGTGCGGTGGCCGGATCTCAGCTCACTGCAAGCTCCGCCTCCCGGGTTCACGCCATTCTCCTGCCTCAGCCTCCCGAGTAGCTGGGACTATAGGCGCCCGCCACCTCGCCCGGCTAGTTTTTTGTATTTTTTTTTAGTAGAGACGGGGTTTCACCGTGTTAGCCAGGATGGTCTCTATCTCCTGACCTCGTGATCCGCCCGTCTCGGCCTCCCAAAGTGCTGGGATTACAGGCGTGAGCCACCGCGCCCGGCCGGCAATTTCTAACTTAATTCCTTTATGCTCTGGATCCCACAATCTGACTTCCATAGGCACTGAATGTTTTTCTAAACTCTCCAATGACCCATTATTTGCCACTTGCCTCTAGTTCCTTCCCTGTAACATTTGACATTCACACTTCCTCTCTGCCTATAATAATTGAAATTCTATAGGAGATGTTCTCTGATCATAATGGAATCAGCTTGAAATTAATAACAGAAAAACAGGGAAATCTCCACTCATAAGGATATTGAGCAACTCACTTCTAAATAATCCATGGGCCAAACAGGAAGTATCAAAAATACATAGAATTAAATGAAAATGAAAAGAAGATATTTCAAAATATGTGGGATAAAGCTAAAGGGAAATGTATGGCATTAAATATTTACATTAGGAAAGAGGAAAGTTCTCAAACCAATAATCTAAGCTCTTACACAAGAAAGTAGTAAAAGACCAAAACAAACACAAAGCAGAAGAAAGGAAATAATAAAGAACAGAGATTAATAAAACTGAACATGAGAAAATCAATGAAACAAAAGAACTACTTTGTCGTTGTTGTTGTTGTTGTTAGTTAACAAGGGCGAGGCTTTGAATTTCCCAAATGTATTTGTGGATTTGTCTATTGTTGAATAGAGCATTCTATAAATATCAATTAGATCCTGTTGATTGATGCTGTTATTCAGTTCTTTGATATTCTCACATATTTTATCCCTGGTAGTTCTACCAATTTGGTGAGAGTGAGGTTTTTAATTCCCCAACTATATTTGTGGACTTGTCTATTTCACCTTTCAGCTCTATCGGTTTTTGCTTCATGTACCTGAATCTCTGTTGTTTGGTACATATACCTTAGGATTGCAATGTCTTGGAAGAACGATCCTTTGCTTTTAGCAATGTTTTTTGCGCTGAAGGAAAATATTTTCATATTAATATAGTATTTCCTTCCTTTTAAAAATTTATATTTAAAAAATATGTATGTGTATACATATATATATATATTAGACAGAGTCTCACTCTGTTGCCCAAGATGGAGTGCAAGGGCATGGGCTCAGCTCACTACAGTCTCTGCCTCCCAGGTTAACGCAATTCTCCTGCTTCAGCCTCCCAAGTAGCGGCGATTACAGGCACCCATGACCACGCCTGGCTAATTTTCGTATTTTTAGTAGAGACAGGGTTTCACCATGTTGGCCACGCTGGTCTTGAACTCCTGACCTCAAGTGATCTACCCACCTTGGCCTCCCAAAGTGCTGGGATTATAGGGATGAGCCACCATGCCCAGCCTAAAATTTATATTTATAATAATATAAATTAATAAAATTAATATTTTTTCTATTATTTTATTTTCAACCTACCTATGTTGTTATATTTGGAGTAAAGCTTTTTGGAGACAGTATCTACTTGGGTCATTTTTTAAAATTCACTCTACCTATCTCTGGTCTTTTATTTCATGTAAGTAGATAGACTATTTACATTTAAAGTGGTTATTAATATGTTTAGACTTAAGTTTATCATTTTATTATTCATCTTCCATTTGCTCCGTTTCTCATTCTTATTTTTTCTTGCATTCCTTTCAGTTATATGAGCAATTTTTAGCATTCCATTTTGATTTATTTTTGAATACATAATTTGTAGAATTTTCTTTTTTTTTTTTTTTTTGAGACGGAGTCTTGCTCTGTCACCCAGGCTGGAGTGCAGTGGCCGGATCTCAGCTCACTGCAAGCTCCGCCTCCCGGGTTTACGCCATTCTCCTGCCTCAGCCTCCCGAGTAGCTGGGACTACAGGCGCCCGCCACCTCGCCCGGCTATTTTTTTGTATTTTTTAGTAGAGACGGGGTTTCACCGTGTTAGCCGGGATCGTCTCTCGATCTCCTGACCTCGTGATCCGCCCGTCTCGGCCTCCCAAAGTGCTGGGATTACAGGCTTGAGCCACCGCGCCCGGCCAATTTGTAGAATTTTCTTAGCACTTGCTCTAGTACTACAATATACATAACTGATTATAATCCAACTTATTGATATTTTACCACTTTGATTGAAGTGTTGAAACTTTACATCCATATACATCCTTTTACCCTCCCACCTATACATGTGTGTATATTCATATATAACTATTTTAAGTATTGTCTCTTCCTATAGACATCAGATGATACTATAATTTTTTCTTCAACCAACTACGACTTTTAAAAACTCATGAGAAGGGTAATCTGCTATATTTATCAATATTTTTGTCCATTCTGCTATTCTTCCTTCCTTTCTGAAGTTCTGAGCCTTTTCCCATAACATTTGGAGTTTGGAGAACTTCCTTTAATCATTCTTTAAAAATAATTCTGCTGATGACAAAGTCTTGTAGTCTTCCTTCATCTAAAAGCTTTTCATTTCTTCTTCATTCCCCAAAGATAATTTTGCTGGATATAAGATTCTTGGCTGGGTGCAGGGGCTCATGCCTGTAATCCCAGCACTGGGGCCTGAGGTGGGCAGATCACAAGGTCAGGAGTTCCAGGCCAGCCTGGCTAACATGTGAAACCCTGTCTCTAATAAAAGTACAAAAGTTAGCCGGGCATGGTGGCAGGCGCCTGTAGTCCTAGCTACTTGGGAGGCTGAGGCAGGAGAATCACTTGAACTCAGCAGATGGAGGTTGCAGTGAGCCAAGAGCACACCACTGCACTCCAGCCTGGAGGACAGAGCTAGACTCTGTCTCAAAAAAAAAAAAAAAAAAACCGGGCGCGGTGGCTCACGCCTGTAATCCTAGCACTTTGGGAGGCCGAGGCGGGCGGATCACAAGGTCAGGAGATCGAGACCACGGTGAAACACCGTCTCTACTAAAAATACAAAAAATTAGCCAGGCGCGGTAGTGGGCGCCTATAGTCCCAGCTACTCAGGAGGCTGAGGCAGGAGAATGGCGTGAATCCGGGAGGCGGAGCTTGCAGTGAGCCGAGATCGCGCCACTGCACTCCAGCCTGGGGGACACAGCAAGACTCCGTCTCAAAAAAAAAAAAAAAAAAAGATTCTCAGCAGATAGTTATTTTCTTACAGCCCTTGAAGAGTATTGTTCCAGGCTTTCTTCTCCATGGTTTTTGATAAGAAATTTGTTGTCATTTTATCGGTGTTCCCCATAGACAATTTATAATTCCTCTCTAGCTGCTTCCAAGATAGTTTTATTGTTTGTTTGCCTTTGTTTTCATAAGTTAGTTATACTGTGTTTTGGCATGGAGTCCCTCAGATTTATTCTGTTTAGTTTCTTGCATCTGTAGGTTTATGTCTTTCGCCAAATTTGGGAAGGTTTGGTCATTATTTCTTCAACTATTTTTCAGCCCCACTTTCTTTTCTCCTTCTGTTAATCTGTTAATATAAATGTTAGCTATTTTGTAATTGTCCTGCAGGTTCTCTGAGCCCTTGTTAGTCATTTTATGTTTCTCTTTTTTAAAGTTGATTGTCCCTCTGTTTTTTGGATTGGGTAATTTTTATTGTTCTATCTTCAAGTTCACTTCTTATTTCCTTTGTCATGGTTATTCTGCTCTTGAGCCTTTCCACAGAGTTTTTATTTTAGTTATTATATTTTTCAGTTTTATCATTTCCATTTGGTTCTTTAAAAGCATATTTTCCATTTCTCTGGTGAGATTTTCCTTTTTTCCCATCTTTTCAAGGAATTTTGTACTTGTTTGGTGAAACATTTTTATGATGGCTACTTTAGATCTATGTCAGATAATTCCAAAATCTGATTCATCTCAGTGATAGACTGTTTATTGGCTTTTCTCATTCAAGTTGTGATTTTTCTGGTTGTTCATATTATTTATGATTTTTTAATTAGATCCTGGACATTTCTGATATTATGAGAGGAGATCCTGGGTCCTATTTAACTCTTCTATTTTAGCACTCACTCTCTTTAGGTTAGCATGCAGGTCCTGGCCTACTTTTGTGTGTTGTGATTCCAATGACAATTTAGTTTTCAGAGCCCTTGCATTAGTATTCTGGTCTATTTCATTTGCCTGGTGCTGGTTGAGCTCACACCCAATTCCTGTTAGTACCAATAACAGAGGTTGAAAGCATTTTCTTGGGGCCTGCTTGGTACTGCTAGGTTAGGAGTAAGAGACACTGGCACAAAAGGGTAGAGAGTACTTCCCTGGGCTGGTGGTGCCAGCAGGTTCTTCCTTAATCTCCGCCATCCACCAGGGTGGGGAAAGCACCTACCTGGGTGCTTTCTGCTGCTGGATAGGGTGCTGGGGAGACGCTGGATCTAGACCACCTCCTGTCATTGGATGAGAAATTGAGAGATGCTGGGCCACTGAGATGTTTCTCGAGTTCTAAGGCCCCTTGCCAGTTTTCCTTCTTTCTATGTTTCAGAGTCCTCTTAAGGATGTCTTATCATTCCAGGGTTTTTAGCAGACAGGAGCCAGGAAAAATAAATCTATGTCATCTTGACAGAGAGGTTACCATCACCCTGGCTTCTTGTAGTCTCCTAAGATAGAAATCAAGTGAGATTACCAGATACCGTATTAAAGAGAAAAAAAAAAAAGTTTATTTTAGTTTGTGCACAAAGGGAGGTCAGCACCATGAAAAGAAAAGGGTAGGCTGCTCTCCACAGGGAGCAAGTCAAACTGTCTTGTAGGGGTCCAGACGCCGTGATGTGCCTGTCATCACGTGTTAACAAGGGATTTCTTGGTGCCTGCACAATGGTTCAACATGCTTTTTCATACATTGCATGTAACATTAGCATTTTAAATCTCTACCTCTGAGCATGATTTTTAGCATTGAAATAAGGAAAATATCACTATAAGTTGAAACTTAAGCTGTTCCTGCAGCTTGTTGGGGAAGTCCCTAACCCCCTAAAGCAGGAACTTGTGGTTAATAGCTTCTTGGGCCTCTGACACTGACTGGCTGGAGATTAGGTATAGAACAGGAATTAAAAGAAATAAAGAATGTGTAAGCAAAACTCAGTTATATGTAAGAAAACCCAATTCCCCCTGAGGAAGAGAAAGAGCTGGAGTCCTTTAAAATTAACTGCCTGTTTTTCTGTGGCTAGTGAGCCTTATCTCTACCTTTCTCAGGCATTGTGAAGACTCTGTTTCTCTAGCTGTGCAGCTGCAAGGTCACTAGACAGATGATCCCAAGTGGTAAAACATGCTGTTCCTTGAAAAGTAAGAAATGATATAATGCATGTCTCAATTGAATAACTGTCTTTGTTTCTCACTTCTGTGATATGCTTCCTCCTGTACAGATCTCCCCTGGCCCCATGAAATGCTTAAAAGGTAGCTTGACTCTTTGTTCAGGGCTCAGTCCTTTGGATGTTAACCTGACTGGGCGGTGCACCTGAATAATTAAATAATTCCTCCTCAACCCCTCGGTCTCTCTGATTCCTTAATTATCCCGCTGCAGATAAGCTACAGCTTGAGTAAGGGGCTTTTGTTCTTTTTCACTAAACTACCTCAAAATAGGAAGCCAGCCAGCTGTCTTAGTCTCATTCCCAGCCAAGAGATTTCATTCTCCTTATTCTTAAGGGGGTTTTGGGCAAAGGTCTCTTCTGGAACTACTTTCTGCTAAGCATAGACATAGTCCCTACATCTATTTCCAGAAGGAGTAGGAATTTCTTGTGGCTTGCTGAAGGGGCTGATATGGCTCTGGGCTAGTGGTCTCTGAAACAAGCTGGAAGCCTGGCAAGACCATTTACTTGGCATGAAAGCATTATAGTCTGAAAGATGTGAATTTTACCAGCAGGTTAAACAAGGATGGTTTAAAAATTAAAAATTTAAAGATTAAAAAATTTAAATATTAAAAGAAGAAAGATAACCAATAAAGGCTTAAGAAAGGGAGGAACCAAGTTACAAGCCTTACAAGGGTAAGGTTGATCTGACACATTCTATACACTAAGTTGACTCTCCTTTACCAAAAGAGTGTAAACACTTTCCTGATTGTAAACTGCCTGGGTGTTAACCTCTACTTGCCCAGTAGTATTTATCCAAGTGCAACAGGAGGTTTGGTGACTGTACAAACATCTTCCTGTTCAGCTAATAAGTAATCTGGAAGTCTTGCATGATGATTAACTTCACATGAAACTACTGTAGTCTGGAAGACACAAATTTTACCAGCAGGTTAAAGAAGCATGGTTTAAAGATTAAAAGAAGAAAGATAGCTAATAAGGGCTTAAGAAAGGAAGGAACCAAGTTATGGAGGGTAAGGCCAAGCAGTTGTCCAACACCACATTAGCAAGAGAATTGAGAGAGATTCTTAGCCTTTCCAAGGCCTGCCTCACCTGGTCCACTATATGCCTAGGGCTACTGTGACTCCAGGCACCCTGCACCCAGACTAAAAGGAAGAGGTTACAGTAAGATAGAAGAGGGTACGGTGGCTGGGCACAGTGGCTCACGCCTGTAATCCCAGCACTTTGGAAGGCCGAGGTGGGAACATCACAGGGTCAGGAGATCGAGACCATCCTGGCTAACACAGTGAAACCTTGTCTCTAAAATACAAAAAATTAGCCGGGTGTGGTGGCATGTGCCTGTAGTCCCAGCTACTTGGGAGGCTGAGGCAGGAGAATTGCTTGAACCCAGGAAACGGAGGTTGCAGTGAGCCGAGATCGCACCACTGCACTCCAGCCTGGGCGACAGAGCGAGAGTCCATCTTAAAAAAAAAAAAAGGAGGGTACAGTGGGAGCATGATTCATGCCAGACCCTCACCGTATCCTGAGTATGACCTGTGCACCTGGGCTAATAGGGAAATGATCCAAAACCATCTTACCCAGCTAGGGTAATATTTTATTATTATATTGTCTGCTAAACTTTTCCCAAGTTGATAATGTATTTCAAAGCCTGATTTAAGTCTTCATCTATTAGCAAGTTTGTCTTGAGAAAAGACTGCTCCAATAGGTCATTTTAAAAGGGCTGAGGTTTAAGTTTCCCTTTGGGGTGGATCTTATTCTTAGTAAGGCAAGAGGGAGGCACTTAATCCATGATTTCTGGGCTTCCTGGCATACTGTAGCCAAGGTTCTTTTTAAGGGTTTGATTCATTCTCTCAATTTTCCCGGAAGATTGAGGATACCAGGCAGAGTGAAGTTTGTATTAGATGCTAAGACTGCTAGGCAGCCCTTGGGTGACCTAGGTGATAAAAGACAGCCTATTGTCACTTTGTAGGAAGGCTGGAAGCCCAAACCTAGGAATTCCTGGTGTAAGCAGCCATTTACTTTTTGTTTGTTTGGTTTGGTTTTTATTATTATTATTATTATTATTTATTATTATTTTTTTTTTGACAAGAGTCTCGCTCTTGTCACCCAGGCTGGAATGCAAGGCACAATCTCAGCTCACTGCAACCTCCGCCTCCAGGGTTCAAGCGATTCTCCTGCCTCAGCCTCCCTAGTAGCTGGGATTACAGGTGCCCCGTGCCACCACGCCCAGCTAATCTTTGTATTTTTAGTAGAGATGGGGTTTCACCATGTTGGCCAGGCTGGTCTCAAACTCCTGACCTCAGGTGATCCACCTACCTCAGCCTCCCAAAGTGCTGGGATTACAGGCGTGAGCCACTGCACCCGGCCTTTAAGCAGTCATTTACAAACTTCAATTGCTTTTTCTGTTTGTATGGGGAAAGTTTCCACCCAACCTGTGAAAGTGTCTATAAAAATCAGAATATATTTGAATTCCCCTTTAGAGGGTATCTGTGTAATTTGCCAGTCTTCTCCAGGATAGGTCCCCTTATGCTGCACTGGGGCAGAGTCAATGGATGGGCTCAGGAATTATTTCCAAGACAAATTTCACATACTTGAGTTACAGAGTCCACTGTGGCTTTTTAATTTTTACTTTTTGAGACTGAGTCTCGCTCTGTCACCCAGGCAGCAGTGCAGTGGCACAATCTTCGCTCACTGCAGCCTCTGCCTCTCAGGTTCAAGCATTTCTCCTGTTCCAGCCTCCCGAGTAGCTGGGATTACAGGTGCCTGCCACCACACCCAGCTAATTTTTGTATTTTTAGTAGAGATGGGGTTTCACTAAGTTGGCCAGTCTGGTCTCGAACTCCTGACATCAGGTAATCCACCCACCTCAGCCTCCCAAACTGCTGGGCTTACAGGTGTGAGTCACTGTACTCAGCCCACTGTGGCTTTTATTGTTGTTGTTGTTGTTGTTGAGACAAGGTCTCGCTTTGTCACCCAGGCTGGAGTGCAATTGTGCAATCTTGGCTCACTGCTGCCTCAACCTCCCGGGCTCGAGCAATCCTCCCACCTCAGCTTCCCAAGTAGTTAGGACCACAGATGCATTCCGCCATGCCCAGATAACTTTTAAAAATGTTTTTGTAGAGACAGGGCCTTACCATGTTGCCCAGGCTGGTCCTGATCTCCAGGGCTCAAGCAATCTTCCTGCCTCTGCCTCCCCAAATGCTGGGATTACTGGTGTGAACCACCATGCCTGTCATGCTGTAGCTTTTAAAGCCTTGCCCACGAGGAGATTTTGGATTAAATTCCATAGTGAGTCTCTCTCATAATGAGTTGCCTCATGAAGGCTTTTGATGACTTTCCATTGGTCGGCCTCTGGTAGGAAGAGGCATTGTTGCTGATCTTCTAGACACCCTAACCATCTAAATTATACCCTCTTTCATCTGCTCAATTTTTGACTGTACTGGGGATTTGAAGGCAAAGTGGAGAGACCAATTACAAGGGCCAAAATGGTCCCATTCGAGCTGCCTGTTTGGCGGCTCTATCAGCCTGGTTGTTTCCTTGGCTGATTAAAAAATCGTCTTTTTCTTCCCCTTTACAGGATATAACAGCTATTTGGGCAGGGAGCTTAATATGGTCTGGCTCCGTGCTCCCACCCAAATCTCATCTTGAATTGTAATCTCCTCATGTCAAGGGAAGTACTTGGTGGGAGGTAATTGGATCACAGGGGCAGTTTCCCCAATGCTGTTTTCATGATAGTACATGAGTTCTCATGAGATCTGATAACTTAAGTGTGTGGCTTCCTTCACTCACTCTCTTGCTGCCATGTAAGACGTTCTTTGCTTCCCCTTCACCTTCTGCCATGGTTGTTTCCTGAAGCCTCCCAGTCATGCAGAACTGTGAGTCAATTAAACTTCCTTTGTTTATAAATTACCCAGTCTCAGGTATGTCTTTATAACAGTGTGAGAATGGACTAATGCAGAGCTGAATGCCTCAAGAAGGAATAAAATCGCTTCCTTGTGTTTTATCGGGGAGCTCCTGGCAATTAGCATTCTCCTCTCTTTCCAGACAGTTGCAGGAGCATGAAGCATTAGGAATCCATACTTAGAATCAGTATATATATTAAGTCTCTTCCCTTCTCCAAGCTGGAGAGCCCTTAACTAAGGCTTAGAGCTCTGCTTCCTGAGCTGAAGTGCTTGGGGGAAGTAATTTTGCCTCTCTGGTCCAGCGAACGTTGACAATAGCACGTCTTGCTTTCCAGGTTTCATTTTCTTTTTTTTTTTTTTAGACGGAGTCTCGCTCTGTCACCCAGGCTGGAGTGCAATGGCACGATCTTGGCTCAAGGCAACCTCTGTCTCCCAGGTTCAAGCAATTCTCCTGTCTCAGCCTCCTGGGTAGCTGGGATTACAGGTGTACCACGAGTCAAGGAGTTCAAGACTAGCCTGGGCCACATGGTGAAACTCATTTCTGCTAAAATGCAAAAAATCAGCTGGGTGTGGTGGCATGCCACCATGCCAGGCCTATAGGCTCCATTTTCTACAAAACAACTCCCATCTGTAAACCACTCTTCATCTGGATTCTCTCAAGGGGTGTCCCGTAAATTTATCCAACTAGATCTGTTCTAAAGTTTCCACACAGGTGTGTTCCAGTGTCCCCAAGGTAGGTAAGGGAAGGATGGTGGCAGGATTCAAGGACTCATATATCTTTAAGGTCAAGTCTGAGGTTTCTAACAGTGGGGCTTGATTTTGAGTTAACCTTCCTCCAGTTAGCCAGTGGCTCCCTTTGATTTCCAACACATTCTGGACCTAGTAAGGAGTATAAACTTCAAGGGGTTGGCCTAGCATGAGTTTGGAGATCTCCCTGACCAGGAGGCTGGTGGTTGCCACTGCCCTAAGAGAGCCAGGCCACCCCTGGGCTTCTGGGTCCAGTTGGTTTTAAAAGTAAGTCACTGGCCTTTGGACAGGCCCTAGCTTCTGAATTAGGACTTCCAGGGCTTGCCCAAAGAGGTGGAGGCTATCTGGAAACCCCTGGGGTAGCACTGTCCAAGTATATTGGGGAGTTTCCTGGGTCTCTGGATCCTTCCATTCAAAGGCAAAAAGGTAGGTGAAGTCAGGATACAGCATATATAAAAGAAAGCATCCTTTAGATCCAGCACAGTGTAAAACTGTGTGCACTCAGGAATTTGAGAGGAGTGTGTATGAATTAGGGACTGAAGGATGAGTGGGAACAACTGAGTCATTCACTACTCTAAAGTGTGGAACAAAGTGGTATTCTCCTTTTGGTTTCTTCACAGGCAGGACTGGTGTATTACAAGGGGACTGCAGGACTGAATTAGTCTGTTCTGTGTAAATGTTTCCAGAAGGGGCCATATCCCTTGTAGGGCTTCTGGCCTCAAATGGTCTTTTGGCTTGCACGGGTAGGGTAGGCCTGGCTTAAGCTTTATTTTAATATTTTCCTCACTGATGACCTGTCCTGAAATGTTGGTATCCCATACAGACTTTTCCACTCAAATCAGTATCTTTTCTAGGACTGGGGGTAGCTTCTGATCTTGGGGAGCCAAAAGGGCCAGTAAATGGATTCCTTTCTCAGGGAGCACTGAGACTTGTATGTCATTCCCCTGAAGGGAAACTGAAGCTCCCAACTTAGATAATAGGTCATGAACCATTAAAGGAAGGGGACACTCAGGGACATATAGGAAGGAATGGGTGATAGCCTTAGATCCAATTTTACAAGTCAAAGGAAAGGTAAACTGTCTTACCTTGGGTTGACCATCTGTTCCTGTCATCGTACAATTGGCACTGAACAGAGATCCAACAGGGTAGGTCAGGACACAGTAGGAGGCTCTGGTATCCATAAGGAATTCACTTTTCCTACCTGCCATATTGAGGGTGACCCAAGGCTCCGCAGTAGTGACGGTGATGGAACTCTTCAGGACTGGAGGCAGATAAGTATTTGAGAACCCCTCATTCAAAGGGGGTAGCCTTTTTATTTGAGAGGCCAGCAACAAGAGGAGTGGGTTGGGGAGGTCCACTCCATCCTGGCTTCCCAGAAAACAATGGACAGTCCTTTCTTTAGTGCCTCTTCTTCTTACAGTAAGCACACTGGTTGCACCCCATTTCCACCAACATTGGGTGGGGTTTAGTTGGCCCCGCCATCCAGGTTTCTCTGTTACCTAAGGTCACCTCAAGGTGGGCCTGTGATTATGGCAGCCAAAATGTGTGTCTTTTAATTCTCTCGTTTTTCTCCTACTTCTCTGCCTGGTCCCAATTGTTAAAAATGTTGAAGACCTCTGCTACCAATGTTGCTTCAGAGGTCTAAGGGTCAGCTTCCAGCTTTTGAAGCTTTTCCCAAATGTCTGGCACAGTGTGGGTTATACAAATGCATGGCCAGAAGTGTTAGGCCTTCACTGGTCTTTGGGTCTATGCTACTATACTTTCTGAAAGCCTCAGAGAGCCTATTAAGGTACACAGCTGGATTTTTCATCCACTTCCTGAGCAATTATTTTACTTTATTATACTTTACTGGTTTTGTCTGACACTTCCTTATTTCCTCTGACATGCAATTAAGGAAGTGATTTATCCTTAACCAGTCCCTATCATCCACATAAACCTACTGGGGGTTCTGCTCTGGGACTGCCTCACCAGATACCCAGTAAATGACATGGTCAGGATTACATCCAGCCATCTCCTCTGCATATTTCTTAGCCTTTTCAAGATTCGAGTATTTTCACCAGGAGTACAACAATGAGTTAGGACTACAAGAACACCTTGTCAAGTCAAAGGAAAGGTTAGACTAAACTTAATAAATTAATCACTACACCTATCTGGATTCTCAAGAACTGGCCAAACTAATCCTTACCTTGACTTATGTCTGACGTTGATAAGGATCCATGTACCTGAGCTGCACCTCTAGTTCCACCCATTACCTCCCAGGGGGAAAGTAGCCCTGGGATGGTGGGGAAGTGAAGGAGGGTGCTGACTTGGAGCCCAGTTGGAGGCACACTGGGGACAGCACTGAGGGTTGTTGAGGAGTAGAAGGGGAAAGCCTTCCTGACCCAGTGTGGTATGGAGGAGGCTCCAGACAGAAGGAGAAAGGATCCACAGTAGCAGAGGGGCCTGCTTTCCACCCTGCCCTTAGAAAAATAGTGAGAGAACTGAGCCTTAGGGGTTAAAATCTGAGACAGGACTCGGCTCATCTCTCAGCTGTTGCTTGAGAGGTGCCATATAAACCTGGCACGAGTCCTAGAGTTTGAGATCCTAATATAATTTCCTGAAGGCCTGCATGTATGGAATCTCAAGCTATTTATTAGAATATTTTACAGTAGGCCGGGCGCGGTGGCTCAAGCCTGTAATCCCAGCACTTTGGGAGGCCGAGACGGGCGGATCACGAGGTCAGGAGATCGAGACCATCCTGGCTAACACGGTGAAACCCCGTCTCTACTAAAAAAATACAAAAAACTAGCCGGGCGAGATGGCGGGCGCCTGTAGTCCCAGCTACTCGGGAGGCTGAGGCAGGAGAATGGCGTAAACCCGGGAGGCGGAGCTTGCAGTGAGCTGAGATCCGGCCACTGCACTCCAGCCTGGGCGGCAGAGCGAGACTCCGTCTCAAAAAAAAAAAAAAAAAAAAAAAATTTTACAGTATATATCCAATTGGAAAATGGTGTTGTAACTGAAGGACCCCATTCTCAAGCCATTTCTCTTGGTATCCCAGGGGATACTGAGGTCAAGCAACATCACAGAGGAACATGAGCTTCTTTTTCTTTGTAATATCTCATTTAAACTGGTCCCAATTACTGAGGACACATCCAAGGAGGGAATCTTTTGGGACGTCTGTAGTGTTTCCCATGGTAGAGCTGGTGTCCTGTAATCAAGAGGCCTGGTGAGGGATGCAGCCTCTGACTCTGACAATCTTCACAATCTCAGCACACATCCTGGTCTGATTCAGCCCAGACCTTCAAATCCCTGGCAAGAACTAAGCAAGCCAAGGAGGACAGAGGGAGGAGAGCAGAACGAGGGGGCTTGACAGCCTTTAGCTCTTGGATTTGCCAGCTTCAACCCACAAAGTCTAGCAAGCAGTAGATTTTACATCAGCTCCAAGTAGAACTTACTCTACAGCCACATTTATTAACATGGACTCTAATAAGAAACGAGATGATGTACTAGACAAACAGAGGAAAAATTTCATCTGGCCTAATGAGTAAGGCTTCCTTCCAAGAATCCTGGAGGGTGGCTTCACCCATGCAACAAGGGCCAGAAACAAGAACACATTTCCATTCAGACAATTGACAAAACAGATTATAAACATCCAGGCTCCACAAAGAAGAAAAGAGTCACAGAAAATACTGAGTGGTTTCAGTATTTGAAACAAAAGAGAATTCCAGATTGCCGGCTGGTACCTAGCCCACAGGCTATTCCCTAGACCAATTTCAGAAGGATCAGCCAGAATCACTCCAACTGCCCACACAGACTTTACTCTCCAAAGCACCAACACCAAAGCAATGGTCCAGAGTGACCACCTTTGTTACCACCTAGTCAGTTGCCTCTGTCCTCCAGGAAGTCTTGCTAAGTCCTGTGGGGACCTAAAATGAGGGTCCCATCTGGGGTACCAGATGTTACAATCATCCTTGGTTCTTCTAATTTCTCATGATAGAAATCAAGTGAGATTGCTGGGTGTGGTGGCTCACCCTTGTAATCCCAGCAATTTGGGAGGCCGAGGCAGGTGGATTGCTTGAGCCCAGGAGTTCAAGACTAGCCTGGACAACATGGTGAAAACCCATTTCTACTAAAAATACAAAAAACCAGCTGGGTGTGGTGGTGCACACCTGTAATCCCAGCTACTTGGGAGGCTGAGGCAGGAGAATTGCTTGAACCTGGAAGGCGGAGGTTGCAGTGAGCTGAGATTGCGCCATTGTACTCCAGCCTGGGCAACAGAACAAGACGTCACTTCAAAAAAAAAAAAAAAGAAAGAAAGAAAGAAAGAAAGAAAGAAAGAAAGAAAAAGAAACAAAAAAGAAAAAGAAAAAGAGAATGTTTATTTTAGCTTGTGCACAAGAGAGGTCAGCACTGCAAAAAGAAAAGGGTGGGCTACACCCCAAAGGGAGCAGGCTGATCTGTCTTATAGGGGCCTAGCTGCTGTGATGTGCCTGTCATCGAATGTTTAGGAGGGATTTCTTTGGTGCCTGCACAGTGGTTCAACATGCTTTTTCACACATTGTATGTAACATTAGCATTTTAAATCATCTCTGGGCATGATTTTTAGCATTAAAATAAGGAAAAGTTGAAACAAACCTAGCTGTACTTGTTGGTCCTTGGTGAAGTCCCTAGCCCCCTAAAGCAGGAACTTGTGGTTAATAGCTTATTGGGCCTTTGATGCTGATTGGCTGGAGATTAGGTAAGCTACAGCTTGAGTAAGGGGTTTTTCTTCTTTGGCTCTGAACCACATCAAAACAGGAAGTCAGCCAGCTTGCCTGTCACAAAACCAGGAGTCAATCAATAAAATGATTTATTATTTAAACAATGTATTTGTAGATTCTTTTGGGTTCTCTACACACACAATCATATTGCTTATGAATTAGTTTAATTCCTTCCATTCTCATCTTTATAACATTTCTTTAGGCTTTCCAATAGATAATTGAATAAAAGATACGATGGGGGCATCCTAGTCTTGCTTTTGATCACAAAGAAAATACTTTCAATTGGTTTTTGTTGTTGTTTGAGAGGGAGTCTCACTCTGTCACGCAGGCTGGAGTTCAGTGGCACAATCTCAGCTCACTGCAACCATTGCCTCCTGGGCTCAAGCAATCCTTCCATCTTAGCCTCCTAAGTAGCAGGGACTACAGGTACATGCCACCATGCCCATCTGATTTGTATTTTTTTTGTAAAGATGGGGTTTTTGCTCAGGCTGGTCTCGAACTCCTGGGCTCAAGTGATCTGCCTCCCTCGGCCTCCCAAAATGCTGGGATTACAGGCATCAGCCACCACACCCAGCTTGTTTTCAGTATTTTGCTATTAAGTATGATGCTTACCATAGCATTTTTGAAAGTATGTTGTATTAAATGTTTCCTTCTACTTTTAATTGTTTAATCATAAATAGATGTTTAACTTTATCAAATGATGTTTCTGCATCTGTCTCAATGATGTTAATATCCACTGTTGATCATTACCTTGATATAGAGTTGCTAACTAAGATACAAGACCTCCAGTTTAATTTGAATTTCAGGTAACAATTAATTTTCAATATAAATATGTCCCATGCCATTTATTGGCTAAATCTGGAAACCTGCCTAGTTCTATTATTTCACTACGGTTTTGCAAAATGGAGATTTTTAATGTATTATTTTATCTTCATTTATTAACTATAATGCAATTATACAAAGAAGCATCCCCTCATTAATTCTCTGGTTACCCTAAATTGTAGTTAATACAGAAAAAGCAACTTAAATGCTTCAATTTTCAGTTTTAGTATGTTCTCTCTAAAGGTAATCAAAATGTGTGTGTGCGTGCGTGCATGTGTGTGAGTGTATGTAAAATCCTTATGAATGCATGGATTTTTAACCATTTGAAGTGGTCAAACCTTAGACCAATGGGAGCTGTCTCGGTTTATGGTATATTTCCTACCCAGATCTAGAATTATCCATTTCTAAAAGAGCCACAATTCCTATGATTACCAAATTGTATTTATTTATTCATTTTGAGACAAAGTCCTGTTCTGTTGCCCAGGCTGGAGTGCAGTGGCATGATCATGGTTCACTGCAGCCTTGACCTCCTGGGCTCAAGAGATCCTCCTGCCTCAGCCTCCCAAGTAGCTGAGACTACAGACGTGCATCACTACACCCAGCTAATTTTTAAATTGTTTATAGAGACAAGGTCTCCCTATGTTACCCAGGCTGCTCTCAAACTCCTGGGCTCAAGTGATCCTCCTGCCTTGGACCCTCAAAGTGCTGGGATTATAAGTGTGAGCCACATGCCTGGCCCCAAATTGAATTTAGAGACCATAATTTGAGTACTAGGGGAGGAACTGCCTTTGTTCAATATTTTTAATTTTGTAAAACATTTGCACAGTTCCAAAGTCAAAACTTGACAATAAGTTATCTTCACAGAGCTTTAGCTGACATCCCTGTCCTCTCCACATTTCCTCCCTTCTCCTGGGAGTAACCATTTTTATGGGGTTTTCATTCAACTTTCCATCATTTCTTTTTGAAAATATATGCAAAGACATACATATACAAGTGTGCGTGTCTGTGCATTTCCCTTTCCTTCTCTTGCAAAAGGTAGCATATTATAGCATATTATTCACACTGTGTTTTCTTCTTTTTGTTTTGTTTTGTTTTTTTGAGACGAAGTCTCACTCAGCCACCCAGGCTGGAGTACAGTGTCATCGATCTCAGCTCACTGTAACCTCCACCTCCCAGGTTCAAGCGATTCTCCTGCTTCAGCCACTCAAGTAGCTGGGATTACAGGTGTGTGCCACCACGCCTGGCTAATTTTTGTATTTTTTAGTAGAGATGGGTTTCGCCATGTTGGCCAGGCTGGTCTTGAACTCCTGACCTCAGGTGATCCTCCCACCTCAGCCTCCCAAAGTATTGAGATCACAGGCATAAGCCACTGTGCCCAGCTCACACTGTTCTTTATTTTACTTTTCTTACTTGACTTTTTTTTTTTTTTTTTTTAGATGGAGTTTCACTCTTGTCGCCCAGGCTGGAGTACAATGGCACGATCTCAGCTCACTGCAACCTCTGCCTCCCAGGTTCAAGCGATTCTCATGCCTCAGCCTCCCGAGTAGCTGAGATTACATGCATGTGCCATCACTCTCAGCTAATTTTGCATTTTTAGTAGAGATGGAGTTTCTCCACGCTGGTCAGGATGGTTTCAAACTCCCACCCTCAGGCGATCCGCCCACCTCAGCCTCCCAAAGCGCTGGGATTACAGGCATGAGCCACCGCAACCGGCCCATGAGCCACCACACCCGGCCCATAAGCCACCGCGCTTGGCAGGCATGTACTATTTTTCATTCCCACTAGCAGTGTGAGAGTGCCAGTTTTCCCACAACCGTGGCAACAGAGTATGTTATCAATCTGATAGGTGACAAATGGTATCTCAATACAGTTTTATTTTGCATTTGTAGTATTATAAATGAGATCAATTATTTGTTCATATAAGGGTTTGCATTTTCTATGAATTCTGTTCGTTTTCTTACCTTGTTCATTGTATTTTTGTCAAGCATAAAATTTTAATTATTATGTAGTCAAATGTATCAGTCCTCTCTTTTATTGCTTCTGTAATTTGAATCAGGTAGCAAAAAAATTTGACCACTGCCAGGTTATAAAGAAATTCATCGGCTGGGCACAGTGGCTCACGCCTGTAATCTCAGCACTTTGGGAGGCCAAGGCAGGAGAATCGCTTGAGCCCAGGAGTTCAAGACTAGCCTGGGTAAAATGGGGAAGCCCTATCTCTACCAAAGAATTACAAAAATTAGGCAGGTGTGGTGGTGTGTGCCTGTAGTCCTAGCTATTCAGGAGGCTCAGGTAGGAGAATTGCTTGAACCAAAGAGGCAGAGGTTGCTGTGAGCGGAGATCATGCCACTGCACTCCAGCCTGGACGGCAGAGCCAGTTGAGACAGGTCTCAACTGAAAACATAAATGAATAAATTCATTCACATTTAGTAGTTACATGGTTTCATGTTTTAAAATTTAGATCTCCGACCTTTTTACATTTGTCCTGCTGTGTGGTCTGAAGAATGGGTTTAATTTTATATTCTTCCATAGAGTTGTCAGCTTACTCCAGTATCACTTATTAAAAAGTCTTTCTTGTCACCAATGATTTGAGATGCAACCTTTATCATATACTAAATATCTATATGCATTTGGGTCTGCTCTGAAGTCTCTATTCTGTTCCTTTGGCCTACCCATTCGTGTGCTAATACCACACTGTTTTCATTAGAGGTTTTCTGTTTTAATATCTAGTCAGGTCGGCCACACGCAGTGGCTCATGCCTATAATCCCAGCATTTTGGCAGGCTGAGATGGATCACGAGGTCAGGAGTTCAAGACCAGCCTGGCCAACATGGTGAAACCCTGTCTCTGCTAAAAATACAAAAATTACTTGGGCGTGGTGGCGCATGTCTGTAATCCCAGCTACTCAGGATTACAAAAAACAAGAACAGCTAAGAAAGTTCTGAAAAACTGAGGAGGCTGAGGCAGGAGAATTACTTGAACCCGGGAGGCAGAGGTTGCAGTGAGCCGAGATTGCACCACTGCACTCCAGCCTGGCGAGATATATATATATGTACTCAGGTCAGTGGTGCCTCCCTACTCTGTTCTTTTTCAGAGTTTTCTTAGCTGTTCTTGCTTTTCTCATTCTTCTAAACAAGTTTTATAATAATTTCTCTAATTCTAGATAAAAACCTGATATTTTTGGAGGGACTGCATTATATTTTTAAACTAACTTTTGGAGAGAATTGATATTTTTATTATGTGAGTCTCCTATCCAAAACCATTGCCCTTCTATGTATATATATGTTCATGTTTACCTTTGTGAATAATAGAAAAGCAGAATCCATTAAAAGATTCACATGTTTATCTTAAAAAAAAAAAAGCAAAATAGGCCATGTGTGGTGGCTCATGCCTATAATTCCAGCACTTTGGGAGGCTGAGGCAGGAGAATTACTTGAGTCCAGGAGTTCGAGACCAGCCGAGGCAACATGGTGAAACCCCATCTCTACAAAAAATCAACTAGGCATGGTGGTGCGCACCTGTAGTTCCAGCTACTTGGGAGACTGAGGTGGGAGGATCACTTGAGCCGGTGAGGTGGAGGTTGCAGTGAGCTGAGATTGTGCCATTGCACACCAGCCTGGGCAACAGAGTGACATCCTGTCTCAAAAAAAAAAAAAAAACAGTAAAATTGATATGTACACCTCCACAGCAGAGATACAGTTTCATCACCCCAAAACTTCTCTCATGCTATCCTTTTGTAGTATCCCTCCCCCACAACCCCTGGAAACCACTGACTTCTTCTCTGTTCCCCTAATCTTGTGTTTTCAAGAATGTCATCCAAATGGAATCAGAAAGTATGTCACCTCCAGTCCCATGTACCCATTTGACTAGGGAAAATTTCCACTAGAATGTCCCACAGGTACCTTAACTTAACCTTGTCAGTCTCCTTCCAATATGCCCCTCCTCCTATGTCTTCTAGTCAAACACTATGCCATCATCCAGCAGTCCAAGCTAGGACTGTCATCCTGGGTTCCTCTTTTCTCCTTTCACCCCTCTTTCTAATAATCCCTTTTTTTTTTTTTTTTTTTTTTTGAGACAGAGTTTTGTTCTTGTTGCCCAGGCTGGAATGTAATGGAACGATCTCGGCTCACCACAACCTCTGCCTCCCGAGTTCAAGTGATTCTCCTGCCTCAGCCTCCAGAGTAGCTGGGATTACAGGCATTCACCGCCATGCCCAGTTAATTTTGTATTTTTAGTAGAGACGGTGTTTCTCCATGTTGGTCAGGCTGGTCTCGAACTCCCGACCTCAAGTGATCCGCCTGCCTCGGCCTCCCAAAGTGCAGGGATTATAGGCGTGAGCCACTGCACCCGGCTCTAATTACTCTCTTGATCTCATTGCTTATATGTTCTTCATATCTTTCAAATCAATCTAATTATTTCTAAATCCACAACCATTTTACAAGTGATTCTGGCAACCACCTCTCAACTGCATTTTTCCAACAGCTTTCTGGGTTTCTTGCTCAGTCTTATCCTTTTGAGTCCCTATTTACAGCACAGTAAGCATGATCATTCTAAACAAACACAAATCTTGTTAAGTCATTCCCGCATCCCTGCCCCTTAAAACCCTTCATAGGTTGTCCCTTGCCCTCAGGATAAATCGTAAGCTCCTTCAAGACTTTCTATAATTCAAGCCTTCCTCTCCTATCTCAACCTAAAACTCCTGTTCTCACCCTACATGTCTCCCACACAAACTCCCACTTGCGTTGCTTTTTTAAAGCCTGGAATGTCTTTCTCCTCCCTTTTCTTTCTTTCTTTTCTTTTTTTTTTTTTTTGAGATGGAGTCTCACTCTATCACCCAGGCTGGAGTACAGTGGTGCAATCTCAGCTCACTGCAACCTCTGTCTCCCAGGTTCAAGCAATTCTCCTGCTTCAGCCTCCTGTGTAGCTGGGACTACAGGTGTGCGCCAGCACGCCCAGCTAATTTTTTGAATTTTTAGTAGAGACGGGGTTTCACCATGCTGGCCAGGATGGTCTCAATCTCCTGACCTCGTGATCTGCTCACCTTGGCCTCCCAAAGTGCTCGTATTATAGCCATGAGCCACTGCATCTGGCTCTCCTCACCTTTCTTAGCTAACTACTACTTGTCCTTCAGGTCTCACCTTGGCTCTAACCTCCTGGTTGGATCAATGCTCTACCTTTCTAATTCCTGCAGGAAAACACTGGATTTTTCTCTTTTTCCTTAGTAGAGAAGTTTTCAAAGAGGGACTGTAGACCCCTGCATGTCCCTGCCTGATCCCTTCAGAGGGTCCCTGAGGTCAAAACTATTTTTATAATAATACTAAGATGTTATTCAAAATTTTACTCTTAATATTTGCACTGATAGTGCAAAAACGATGGTAAGTAAGACTACTGGCCCTTGCCCCAAATCAATCTAGCTAATAGTCATCAGATTAATGGAATCTTCCTGTTTTAATATTACACCAAAACTCTACAAGTGGAAGTTTCTTAAAAGTTCGTTGCAACATGGCGTCTGAAACCATATCAGTGAATTATTTCCATGCTATTACAGTAAAATCCCTTGGCCTATATTGCACTTTGCATGGATCTTTTACCCATTCATAGTTTTATAGCATCATGCAACAGGAATTTGGAAAATATTGGTGCAGTGAGTTATACAGCTTTCCAAATGTTGAAACGTTTGTTATACTGAAAAATTATAGTCATAGATATACACATCATTCTGATCTGAAAGGCAATAAGTATTTGGGAAGTTGTCAAGCTCATGGTGGCAGATTAAATATACTTCCATATTACTACTACTTATATGTGTGTGGCTACATTTTTTGGATATACGTTAACCGAAACAAACTATCACAGCACATTGAATGCAAAAGCAGACAATGGCCGGGCGCGGTGGCTCATGCCTGTAATCCTAGCTCTTTGGGAGGCCGAGGCAGGAGGATTGCCTGAAGTCAGGAGTTTGAGACCAGCCCGGCCAAGATGGCGAAACCCCGTCTCCACTAAAATACAAAACACTAGCCGGGTGCAGTGGCTTGCGCCTGTAATCCCAGCTACTCGGGAGACTGAGGCAGGAGAATCACTTGAACCCGGGAGGCAGAGGTTGCAGCAAGCCAAGATCGCGCCATTGCACTCCAGCCTGGGCAACAGAATGAGACTCTGTCTCAAAAAAAAAAAAAAAAGCAGAAAGAAAAAGCAGACATTAAGATCCAGTCATTTTAGGCCAGGCGCGGTGGCTCAAGCCTGTAATCCCAGCACTTTGGGAGGCCGAGACGGGCGGATCACGAGGTCAGGAGATCAAGACCATCCTGGCTAACACAGTGAAACCCCATCTCTACTAAAAAATACAAAAAACTAGCCGGGCGAGGTGGCGGGCGCCTGTAGTCCCAGCTACTCGGGGGGCTGAGGCAGGAGAATGGCGTAGACCCGGGAGGCGGAGCTTGCAGTGAGCTGAGATCCGGCCATAGCACTCCAGCCTGGGCGACAGAGCGAGACTCCGTCTCAAAAAAAAAAAAAGAATCCAGTCATTTTCCTTCAAGCTGGACATTAAAGAGATTTGCAAAAATGCAAAACAATGCTACTCCTCTCTGATTATAATAGAATTAAAGTAGAAATCAATAACAGAAAGATGTCTAGGAAAAAGGCCCAAATATTTGGAAATTAATCACTCACTTCTAAATAATCCACGAGTCAAAGAAGAAGTATTAAGAAGAAATAGAAATTATTTTTCACTTAATGAAAATAAAATATAACAAAATGTATGTAAGCAATTAAGGCAGTTTTTAGGGGGTAAATTTATATTAGCAAACACATATGTCATGAAAAAAAATCTCAAATCTAACCCTCCACATTAACATTGTAGAAAAAGAAAGTAAATGAAATCCAAAGCACTGAAGGAAAAAAAAAATACAGAGCAGAAATCAATGAAATTAAAAACAGAAAAAACAAAACAAAACAAAAAAAAAACAGGAAAAATCAGTGAAACCAGAAGCTGTCCTTATGAAAGGTCAATATAACTGATAAACCTCTAACCAGACTAAACAAGAAAAAAACAGAGAAGATAAAAATTACCTATATTGGCAACGACAGAAGATATATCACTACAGTATCTGTATAAATTTTACAACTTACATGTAACAGATCAGTTCCTTGAAAGATGAACAAGATAAAGAGGTCTTACAACTATTAAATAAATTAAATTTATAGTTAAATATCTTCCCCCGAAAATCTCCAGGCCCAGATAGTTTTATTGAAGAATGTTATCAAGTATTATTGAAATAAATAACATGGATTCTAAAAAATTCTCTTTCAGAAAATATAAGGAGAAATACTTTCCAATTTGTCTTATGAGGCTAGCATTACCTTGATACCAGAAGCCAAAGACATTACAATGAAAGAGCACTATAAATCAGTATCCCTCATATTATCAAGTTGAATCTAGCAATATAAAAAGGACAATTCATCATGGCCAAGTAGGGTTTATCCTGGGAATACAATGTCTGTTCAAAATTTTCTTGACAAAAGTGAACATCTGGCAGGTCATGGTGGCACACACCTGTAATCCCAGCACTTTGGGAAGCTGAGGAAGGCAGATCACCTGAGGTCAGGAGTTTGAGACCAGCCTGGCCAACATGGTGAAACCCTGTCTCTAATAAAAATACAAAACTAGCCAAGTGTGGTAGGAGGCACCTATAATCCCAGCTACTCAAGAGGCTGAGGCAGGAGAATCGCTTGAACCCAGGAGGCGAAGGTTGCAGGGAGCCAAGATTGCACCACTGCACTCCATCCTAGGTGACAGAGCAAGGGCTCATTTAAAAAAAAATAAAAAAGTGAACATCCATTCAGGGTTAAAAAAAAAAAAACAACAACTCAGCAAACTAAGAATAGAAAGAAACTTCCTTAACCTGCTAAAAGGGCATTTTGAAAGACATTTAATGTTAGAAGTCTAAATGCTTTCCACCAAAGATTGAGAACAAAGAAAAGAATGTTTGCATTCACCACTCCCAGTCAATATTGTAACTGAAAGTCCTGGCCAATGTAATAGGCAGGAAAAGGAAACAAAAGTCATGTCAATTGAAAAGGAAAAAAAATAAAACTGTCTTTATTCACTAATAGCATGGTTGTCACACAAAAAAAGTTCAGGAAATCTACAGAAAATCCTAAAACTAATAAATGATTTTTACAAGATCACAGAATAATACGCAAAAGTCAATCGTATTTTTAAGTATAAGTAAACAAAAATTAGAAATTTAAAAAATTTTAGTAACATTTATAATATCATAAAATATGAAATACATAGGGATAATCTGACAAAAGATGTATAAGACCTATACACTGAAAACTAAAAAACATTGCTGATAGAAGTTAAGGAATGACTAAGTAAATTGGAAGATATACCAGGTTCATGGATTAGAAGATTTAATGCTGTTAAAGTATCAATTTCCCCAAATTAATCTGTAGATCTAATGTGTTCCTAAATATAATCGTGTCAGGCTTTTCTTTTTTTTTTTTTTCAGTAAACATTGTAAAGTTAATTCCAAAATTCTTATGGAAATGTTAAGTACCTAGAATAGTCAAAATAATTTTGAAAAAGAAGAATAAAATTGGAGGATTTCCACTACCTAACTTTAAGACTTATTATAAAGCTACGGTAATAAAGACAACGTGGTATTGGTGTCCAGATAGAAAATTAGATTAACAGGGCCGGGTGCACTGGCTTACACCTGTAATCCCAGCACTTTGGGAGGCTCAGGTGGGGAGATCACGAGGTCAGGAGATCAAGACCATCCTAGTCTCTACTAAAAAGTACAAAAAATTAGCCGGGTGTGGTGGCATGTGCCTGTAATCCCAGCTACTCGGGAGGCTGAGGCAGGAGAATCGCTGGAACCCGGGAGGCAGAGGTTACTGGCGCCATTGCACTCCAGCCCAGAGACAGAGTGAGACTCCCATCTTAAAAAAAAATATATATATCTTTTCTTAGAAATAAAAAAAAAAAGTCCAGGTGTAGTGGCTCATGCCTGTAATCCCAGTACTTTGGGAGGCTGAGGCAGGCAGATCACTTGAGGCCTGGAGTTTCAGACCCCATGGGGTTTCACCACGTTGGCCAGGCTGGTCTCGAACTCCTGACTGCAGGTGATCCACTTGCCTCAGCTTCCTAAAGGGCTAGGATTACAGGCGTGCGCCACCACACCTGGTCTGAATCACTGTATTTTGGAAAAGATAAATTCAAGAATTAGCTGGGCATGGTGGCAGGCACCTGTAATCCCAGCTACTTGGGAGGCTGAGGCAGGATAATCACTTGAACCAGGAGGTGGAGGTTGCAGTGAGCCGAGATTGTGCCACTGCACTCCAGCCTGGGCGCCAGAGCAAGGCTCTGTCTCAAAAAAAAAAAAAAGAAGAAGAAAAAGAAAAAAGAAAAAAAAATACAGAATTAAGAGTTGCTCATGCAGAGGGAAAAAGAAAGATTTATTGTCATTGTCGTTTTCCTCTTTTTTTTTGTGGAAACACAGACACTAAGACCTTAAGAAAGGCAGGAGACAGATGTAATGAATCTCTGGGTTCTCCCAGCAGAGTGATCTTCCCTACTCAGTGATCTCTACTGAGCAGGAGCCACCAATTCTCTTTGTAACTTAATGGAAGTGGCTTTCCCCTGTCAGCACCTCAGTTTCATTTGTAAAAAGAGGAAAAGCAAACCTGCCTCTGAGGGCTGTTATGAGATCATGGTTTGGAACTTTCCCAGCCAAAAGTAAATGCACAAGTGATGTCTCGTGTGGCAACCTATGATCCAACCATCAAATAGAAAACAATGTTCAAACACACAGAATATCAAAAGTATACACACAAATGGTGGGAGTGTAAGTTAATACAGTGTGACAGTGTCTACTAAAGCTAAACACATACCTGCTCTATGATCAGCAATTCCACACGTGGGTCTATTTTTTTTTTTCGGGGGGTGGTGGGGGGATCCATTTTCAGAAGAAATGAATACATCAGTTTGCCCAAAGAAATATACTAGAATATTCACAGTGAGAGACAGGACTACCTGGATTTCCTTGGCAGACTAAGAATCCCTAAGCCTAGCTGGGAAGGTGACCGCATCCACCTTTAAACAAGGGGCTTGCAACTTAGCTCACACCCAACCAATCAGGTAGTAAGTAAAGAGAGCTCACTAAAATGCTAACCAGGCAAAAACAAAAGGTAAAGAAATAGCCAGTCATCTAATACCTGAGAGCACAGGGGGAGGGACAATGATCGGGATACAAACCCAGGCATTGGCGCTGGCAAGGGCAACCCCCTTTGGGTCCCCTCCCATTTTATGGGAGCTCTGTTTTCACTTTTTTTTTTTTTTTTTTTTTTTTTTGAGATGGCGTCTTGCTCTGTCACTCAGGCTGGAGTGCAGTGGCACGATCTCAGCTCACTGCAAGCTCCACCTCCTGGGTTCACGCCATTCTCCTGCCTCAGCCTCCCGAGTACCTGGGACTACAGGCACCCGCCACCACGCTCGGCTAATTTTTTGTATTTTTAGTAGAGACGGGGTTTCACCATGTTAGCCAGGATGGTCTCGATCTCCTGACCTCATGATCCGCCCGCCTCAGCCTCCCACAGTGCTGAGATTACAGGCGCGAGCCACCGCGCCCGGCTGTTTTCACTCTTAAATCTTGCAACTGCACACTCCTCCTGCTCCGTATTTGTTATGGCTTGAGCTGAGCTTTCACTCGCGGTCCACCGCTGCTGTCTGCTGCCCTGGGAGACCTGCTGCTGACTTCCACCCCTCCGGATCCGGGTGTCCACTCCACTTCCGATCCAGCGAGGCAGCACCCATTGCCGCTCCCAATTGGGCTAGAGGCTTGCCATTGTTCCTGTGCGGGCTAAGTGCCCACGGCTCATCCTAATTGAGCTGAATAGAGCTATAACACTCAACACATGGCCCAAGATTCCATTCCTTGGAATCTGTGAGGCCAAGAACCCCAGGTCAGAGAACAAGAGGCCTGCCGCCATCTTGAAAGTGGCCCGCCACCATCTTGGGAGCTCTAAGAACAAGGACCCCGGTAACAATAGCACTATAACAGCCCTAAACTGGAAAATATCCCGTCTGAGGTATAGGGCATAGTCACAAAATGGAAACCATCCAGAATGAAAATGAAAGAACTATTTCTACACATAATATGTATGAATCTCACAAAAATAACATTAAAAGAAGCCAAACACAGTACACAGAGTACTGGTCTAGAGAGAAAGAGAATTCAAAACAAATAAAAGTAACTTACTTGTTGTAACTCAGGGTGAGTCCAGCCAGACAGTGGCTCATGTCTGTAACCCCAGCACTTTGGAAGACTGAAGTGGGAGGATCATCTGAGCCCAGGAGTTCGTGACCAGCCTGGGCAACATAGGGAAACCCTAGCCTTATAAAAAACATTTTAAAATTAGCAAGGCATGGTGGCACATGCCTGTAGTCCCAGGTGCTTGGGAGGCTGAGGCTATAGGATCGCTTGAGTCTGGGAGGTTGAGCCTGGAGTGAGCAGTGGTCTCACCACTGCACTCCAGCCTGGGCGACAGAGCAAGAACCTGTTTCAAAAGATTATATATATATGTGTGTGTGTGTATATATATGTGTGTGTATATATATGTGTGTGTATATATATATATTTAAAGGCTATGTGGGGTGGGTCATGCCTGTAATCCCAGTACTTTTGAAGGCTGAGGAGAGAGGATCGCTTGAGGCCAGGAGTTGGAGACTCTAGTGAGCTATGATCGTGCCACTGCACTCCAGCCTGGGCGACAGAGACTGTATCTCTTAAAATAAAAATAAAAATAAAAAAAATATGAGTAGATGAATGATAACCTTTAGAAAGGATCCAGGAGGCTGGGTGTGGTGGCTCACTGGTTCACGCCTGTAATCCCAGCACTTTGGGAGGCAGATCACTTGAGGTCAGGAGTTTGTGAACGGCCTGGCCAACATGGTGAAATTCTGTTTCTACTAAAAATACAAACATTAGCCTGGGCAACAGAGTGAGACGCCCCCTTGAGGCAGGGGTGGGGGGGTGGGGGAGGGGGAGGGAAGAAGGGATGGAGGAAAGGGGAGCACATGGGGCTTCTACTGTTTGGTTTTGCGATCTGAATTCAGGTTGTAAGGGTGTGTTCACTTTGTGTAATTTCGTCGAGCTGTAATGATTTGTGCTCTTCTCTTTAACTTCAATAAAAGGTTTATTTAACAAAAACTGTAGCTGGTGTGAAGGGTAGCAGTGTATCCCTGGGGCCTGGAATACAGGCTTTGGGGTCAGACAGACCTGGGTCCCAATCTGTGCTTTGTCCTTTCGGCACGTTGTGACTACAGCTGGTGGCTTCGTGGCTCTGGGCTTGTTTCCTTCTCTATAAATGAGGAAACATAATACCTGCTACGATGATGCCTGTAAAGCTTAAGCACAGGACCTGGCATAGGTTTGTAAGGCGGAAACCTGGGATACAGAATTAAGGCCTATGGATCTCCTGTGCAACCCAATTTCTGGGCACTGGCTGCCTCATTTTCCCCAGCCCAGACGCGTGGGTTCTACTTGACTGGTTGCTCACTGCGGGCTCGGGGCTCCTCACTCCTGGGGGTAAAGCCCGGTACGAAAGGTCACCTTCAGGGGCAGCTCAGACCTTCCTACGCCCGCGCGGGGCACAATCTTGGGATCAGCCCCACAAGGAGACCCTACCCGCCCATACGATCCCTTCTGTGGAGCCCAGCTCAAGGCCCCTCCAGCCCAGACACTAAATGAAAGCTAAGAGCAGTTGGCCGCCAGACTGTCCGTGCCAGAGCTCTGCGAACTTACTCCGTTGAAAGAGCAACGGCCTTGCGCCACCTCCTGGGGTAAACCCCCAGCCCTTCACTGCAGGGCAAGATGGCGCTGTCGCGTGATGCTGCGCACGCGCACAGCTCCGGTCCCGCCCCCAAGCCTGCGGGTACGGACAGCGCACGAGCTTATGTTGAGGGCGGAGCCCAGATGAGCCCTTCATCCTATCCTGCCCTTCCAGCCACTCTTAGCGGTAACTTAAACTACGCTTCCCAGAAGCCTCCTCAGCCAGGGACTTCCGTTGTCGTCAGCGGAAGCGGTGACAGATCATCCCAGGCCACACAGAGGCCGGCTTGGTCACTATGGAGGAGATAGGCATCTTGGTGGAGAAGGCTCAGGTACAGTGGGGACTTGAGCTTTTTAGTCCGTGCTGGGCTCGCGGGGAGAGGGTGAAGCCAGACCTGAGTGGGGAGATGAATGGCTTCCGGGACCCCGGCCCGGGTTGGGGTGATTTCTGAGGCCTCGGTGGAGAGTTTTGTGCCGTTCGAAGGCTTGTCTGGGTGGCCGAGTGATGGTGGGAGGTAAGGCTCAGAAAGCGGGTCTAGGGGAGTGAGTGACGTTAGTGGGTCTTTGGGACGGATTGATTTCGAACCCTGGCCGGTAGTGCTTAGTTAAGTCGGTGGCCCGGCGTTGGGATTGGGTCAGGCGGTGAGTGATGTATGGGATCCAGCTGTGCGGCCGAGTGATCCCCGGGACTAGGCTGCGGGGCTGACTGATGTTCAGGGCTTTGCTGATGGGGGTAATGGGGCGGGTAGTTAAGTATTATCTGTGGCTTGGCTGAGTGATGTTTAGGTCTAAGGTGAGTTAGGAGACTGTGACATAAGGGATCTTTGAGGGGAAACTGGGGAATGTTGGGACTCTTTGAAGGCGCAGTCACTTTAACAGCTTATCTAGGAGAGCCATGTGACATTAGGAACCTCTTGAGGGGGATCGGGTGGCATTTGGGTCTGATATGGAGTTGATGTAACATTTAGATCCTAGGTGGGGGTTGTGTGACACTGGGGACATGTTATGAGTGATATATGATAACATAAGAACTGTTTGGGGGCAAGTTGACATAAGGAGCTTGTTTAGGAGGCCAAAAACAGGATCTATTTAGAGGGTCTTATGATATCAGGGGTCTGTTAGGGGGTAAGTGACTTCAGGGTGACGTGGGGAGGGGAACAAACGTTAGTGAAGTTGAGATGCTTTCATGAGAGGACCGTCTTCCAACGTAAGTTGTCCCTTTTGGTCTAGGATGAGATCCCAGCGCTGTCCGTGTCCCGGCCCCAGACCGGCCTGTCCTTCCTGGGCCCTGAGCCTGAGGACCTGGAGGACCTGTACAGCCGCTACAAGGTACATTCAACCCCCAACCCAGACCTTGCACAGGACCTGGCATCTTATACTCTCCCCATTTTCCACCACTCTCTGGATCAGCAAGGGCTGGAGCCATCCCCTTCTGTCCCCTCTCTGCTCACAGAAGCTGCAGCAAGAGCTGGAGTTCCTGGAAGTGCAGGAGGAATACATCAAAGATGAGCAAAAGAACCTGAAAAAGGAATTCCTCCATGCCCAGGAGGAGGTGAAGCGAATCCAAAGCATCCCGCTGGTCATCGGACAATTTCTGGAGGCTGTGGATCAGAATACAGCTATTGTTGGCTCTACCACAGGTGTGTGGGTAGCTAAGGACATCTAATTCATTCATTTGTCCACTTCACTATTTCCTACCATGTGCTAGGAAGCAGCAAACAAGGCAGGGCAGTGCAGTGCAGTGTTCTTCAGAGTATTTTGATCGAAAGGTAGAAATACATATACATACATATATATATATATATATATATATATTTTTTTTTTTTTTTTTTGGAGACAGAGTTTTGCTCTTGTCGTCCAGGCTGAGAGTGCAGTGGCACGATCTCGGCTCACTGCAACCTCTGCCTCCCAGGTTCACGTGATTCTCCTGTCTCAGCCTCCCAAGTAGCTGGGATTACAGGCATGGACCACCACGCCTGGCTACTTTTTGTATTATTATTAGAGACAGGGTTTTACCACGTTGGCCAGTCTGGTCTCGAACTCCTGACCTCAGGTGATCTACCCACCTCGCCCTTCGAAAGTGCTGGGATTACAGGTGTGAGCCCAACTGTGCCCGGCCAGAAATATATTTTACATTGTGAATATGTCTTTGTCTCTTACTTTTTAGATAGATGTATAAAACATAAGTCTCACCATGAAATATTTAGCCTTACTATGTGTGGTATTTGCTGATGTTTTCTATCCTATTCTAGTCTGTTTTGCTTTAAACACAGTTCTGGTCATGAACTTCCAAACTGATTTCACAACTACTACTGGTTTGGGGCCTGCAGTTTGCAACGATGAGTAGGAGTGTTAAGAGATTGGGCTCTGAGGCCAGGCATGGTGCCTCACACGTATAATCCCAATACTTTGATCAGGTGGGCAGATCACTTGAGGCCAGAAGTTTAAGAACAGCCTGGGCAACATGGAGAAACCCTGTCTCTACTGAAAATATAAAATTTAGCCAGGTGTGGTGGTGCACGCCTGCAATCCCAGCTACTTGGGTGGTTGAGGCATGGGACTCTGTTGAACCCAGGAGGTGGAGGTTGCAGTGGGCCAAGATCGCGACACCATATTCCAGCCTGGGCGACAGAGCAACACTCTGTCTTAAAAAAAAAAAAAAAAAAAAAAAAGACTGGGCTCTGATAGGGACTCAGAGTCCCTATCAGAGTATATTGTAGCTGCTGCTGTTTATATAGGTCTAGGCCTTGCCCTCTTGATAGTCATTGTTACTGGCACTTACCTGTTTTTTCCCGTTTCTGGGCTCTGCTCCTCTGGACCAAGCCATGTTCTTGTAAAGGTTGTGGAGAAAGGTGTGCGATTGTGCCTGGAATTGGACTGGGGGGCTATGAGAAAGTGAGGGGAGAGTGGTATCCAGGATGAGGTCTCTATGTTGCGAGTTGGGATAGTGCAGCTTTCCATGAGATGGCACCATGGGTAGAGGAGCAGGTTTGTGGGAACACAGGGAGGGCAGTCCAGAGCATCATGGGAGGTGTCCAGGAGGCTGCTGGTCAGCCAGGTCTGACAGTCAGGAGAGAGACTGAGCCTGGAAAGAGAAGTGTGCCTCACTAGTATGAGATGCAGGGGGAGGCCTGCTGGACAGCCAAGGTTGGAGCTCAAGGGAGAATCAGGGCAGTAGATAAGGAGTTCGTGTGAATGTTGGGGACGGACAGCAGGAGGGAAGGCTGGAGGCCGAGAGGGGGCCCCTCAGGGTCTGAGCCAGAGATGTTGGCAGCGTGGAGGGTGCGACTGTGAGATGAGGAGGAAGGAAGGGGGAAGGGGCAGTTTCCAGGCTGACACTTCTTGTTTTCCTCCCTCCCTTCTCGCAGGCTCCAACTATTATGTGCGCATCCTGAGCACCATCGATCGGGAGCTGCTCAAGCCCAACGCCTCAGTGGCCCTCCACAAACACAGCAATGCACTGGTGGACGTACTGCCCCCCGAAGCCGACAGCAGCATCATGATGCTCACCTCAGGTAAAGGGGGAGCCTGCAGCTGGGAGGACCCTATGGGGACCTTGGACCCAGCCAGGAGCCCCAGCTCTGCTCTCCCACCAGACCAGAAGCCAGATGTGATGTACGCGGACATTGGAGGTATGGACATTCAGAAGCAGGAGGTGCGGGAGGCTGTGGAGCTCCCACTCACGCATTTCGAGCTCTACAAGCAGGTGAGGTGGTGCAGGTGGCAGGGAAAGGAGAGGCCCCATTGGGTCTGGGGTTGGAGGTGGAACCCCTGACTCCCACTTCTCTTCCTTCCTCTGGGTTTCAGATCGGCATCGATCCCCCCCGAGGCGTCCTCATGTATGGCCCACCTGGCTGCGGGAAGACCATGTTGGCAAAGGCAGTGGCACATCACACAACAGGTGAGCCCTTCCGCCCCTGCCCCGAGCTCTGATCTTCTGGCCTCTTCGCCTTGCTCCCTGCTCGCTCACTCTCCCCAGGAAGTGGCACTGCACGGTGATTAGAAACATAGACTCTGGGGTCACAGCCCATGTGTGCATGTTACTGGCTGTGCTGACTTCACCTCCTTGGGCCTTTCCTCGTAGTAAAAGACTTATTTCACCCGGTGATTGTGAGCAGTTAATGAAGTAATGCAGTGTTTTCCTACAATGGGTTGTGACCCATTAATAATTATGAATTTCAATTTGTGGGTTGCAGCCAGCATTTTGAAACATGAAGTAGAACAGAAAGCACCAGATCAGATCACATCCACATAGTATTTATACCATGGTACAAGTATATATGGTACAAGTTCGTCTGTTTCGTGAAACTTGTTTCATACACATGTGCACACTCATGTGTACTTGTGGTTCTTCAAAAATGTGTGTTTGTTTTTTTTTTTTTTTTAATTCTTAAGTATTTTGTAGAGATAGGGTCTATGTTGCCCAGGCTGGTCTTGAACTCCTGGGCTTAAGGGATTCTCCCACCTCAGCCTCCCAAAGTGCTGGGATTACAGGTGTGAGCCATATGCCTGGCCCCAAAAATGTATTTCTTTTTGTAAGTGCCAGACAAAAATGTCTGAAAGTCACTCACTCTATAACTTTTTTTAAATTTATTTATTTTAAAGCCCTAAAATCTTCAGCATATGTTCATATCTTAATACATGTGAGCCAGGGAGCAGTAGGAGGCAGTAGTTAAGCAGTATGTTTTCTAGGGCTAGACTGCCTAGCTTTGAAATCTTACTCCCCCACCAACTTCTTATGTGATCCTGGGTAAGTTAACCTCTCTGTAACTCAGTTTCCTCAACTGTCAGGTGGTACCTATTTTTCTGGGGTGGGTGTTCAGAAGAGCAAATTGATACTAAGCATCTGGAATGGGCAATAAATGTTAACTGTTGTCATTGTTACTCATTTGCTTGGCACTTTATTGAACTTTTACTCTGTACCAGGCCTTGTGCTAGAATGCAAAGATGATAATCAGAGATGTCCCTTGTCTTGACTGGGAAAAAAGAAATAGACACCTAGAACTCAGTCATTCAGTGACTGTTTATTGAAGACCTACTAAGTGCCAGGATGTGTTGTAGATGGTAGAGACGTGACAGTAAACAGAGCACCTCCTTATGGAGGTGATGTCTTAGTTGGAAAAGCAAACAGATATACAAGTCAATAGATTATGTAGCACAACCCATGACTTGCATGTGGCTCAGGATGGCTCTGAATGTGGCCCAACACAGATTTGTAAACTTTCTTAAACATAAGATTTTTTTTTTTTTGAGACAGAGTCTTGCTCTGTCGCCCAGGCTGGAGTGCAGTGTTGCTATCTTGGTTCACTGCAACCTCCGCCTCCTGGGTTCAAGCGATTCTTCTACCTCTGTCTCCTGAGTGGCTGGAATTACAGATATACACCACCATGACCGGCTAATTTTTCTTGTACTTTTGGTAGAAATGGGGTTTCACCATGTTGGCCAGGCTGGTCTCGAACTCCTGGCCTCAAGTGATCCACCCGCCTTGGTCTCCCAAATTTCTGGGATTACAGGTGTGAGCCACCACACCGGCTGTGTTTTTTTTTTTAAGCTCATCAGCTATCATTAGTGTTAGTGTATTTTATGTGTGGCCCAAGACAATTCTTCCACTGTGGCCCTGTGTACCCTTCACCCAGATTCCCTAATGTTATTATCTTATGTAACCATAGTACAATTAGGAAAACCAAGAAATTAACAATGGTACAATACTATGAACTAAAGTTTAGACCTCCTTCAAATTTTACCAGTTTTTCCACTTAGATACCCTCACTTCAGGTTCTGTCATTTTTCTGAGTGAACTGGGGTGGTTTGTCACTGGCAGAGGGAGGGAGGAGAGAAGATGTAGAAGGGATGTAGCAATGGGAAAAGCTGCTCACTGGGGTAGAGTTTTGTTTTGTTTTCTAGAGACAGGGTCATGTCTGGCTGGGCGCAGTGGCTCACACCTCTAATCTCAGCACTTCGGGAGGCTGAGGCGGGCAGATCACGAGGTCAGGAGTTCAAGACCACCCTGACAAACATAGTGAAACCCCGTCTATACTAAAAATACAAAATAATTAGCCGGGCGTGGTGGTGGGCACCTGTAATCCCAGCTACTCGGGAGGCTGAGGCAGGATAATCACTTGAACCCGGGAGGCGGAGGTTGCAGTGAGCCGAGATTGTACTATTGCAATCCAGCCCAGGCGATAGTGTGAGATTCTGTCTCCAAAAAACAAACAAAAAAAAGAAAGACAGGGTCTTGTTCTGTCACCCAGGCTGGAGTACACTGGTGTGATCATAGCCCACTGCAACCTCAATCTCCTGGGCTCAAGCAATCCTCCCCTCTTCAGTCTCCTGAGTAGCTGGGACTACAGGCATGTGCCACCATGCCCAACTAATTTTTGTATCATCATTTTCAGTAGAGACAGGGTCTTGCTATGTTGCCAAGGCTGGTCTTAAACTCCTGGGCTCAAGCCATCCTCCTGCCTCGGCTTCCCAGAGTGTTGGGATCACAGGTGTGAACCTTTTTTTCCTCTCGTTTTTCGGGGGGAATTCATCTGTTTGTTCCAGTGACAGCACAGCTTACTAAGAGTGAGTAACTGAAGCAGGAGCCCATTCCAGCGTAGGTGGAAGTAGTAGTAGAGCCCAGAGGGGGCTGAGAAATTGGGAGGACAGGGAAGGTCAGGCTAGGAAGGGGACCGTAGTGATTGAGTAGGAAAGGCTGACGGACAGTCTGGGTCAGATAAGGCAATTCCAGGGATGGGGATTTCATGTGGAACTGGTTGGACATTTGCAGAACAGCCAACTAAATGCGTGGCCAAAGTCAGGTGGTCAAGGTGTGTTTAGAGCAGAAACAGTCAGAAATCTTGAGGTTAGGATGCTGAACGAGCCCCCAGCTGATGCAAGTACCAAGAAAGAGGGACCCCTTGAGCCAGGTGTAAAGTCTGGATCTTAGGGAGTGAACAGGGCAGGGCTGAAGCCTTGAACAGTTCCTAGTTTATGACATAAAACCACCCAGTCTATCTATGGACTGCATGTCTCCCTAGGAGAGTTCTGGGGGTATGCTTCATACAACACAAAGCATCTGATCCTTAAGAAACAAGTATAACTTTAAGAAACAAGGCCAGGGTCAAGCATGGGGTAGCTCATGCCTATAATCCCAGCACTTTGGGAGGCTCAGCCAGGAGGATTGCTTGAGGCCAGGAGTTTGAGACCAGCCTGGGCAATACAGCAAGACCCCATCTCCTCAAAGATTTTTAAAAGCTAGGTGTGGGTACATGCCTATAGTCCTAGCTACTCGGGAGGCTGAAGAGGGAAGATTGCTTGAGCCCAGGAGATTGAGGCTGCAGTAAGCTATGATCATACCACTGTACTCCAAGTCCAGAGGGAGGGCCCAGAACAAATCTGTCTTCAACCCCATTGCCAATTGTCAGTTATATCAGAAGACATGCCGGTGGTCCCTGATTTTTTTCAGGAAATTAAAAAGCCGGGCCTTAGAGCAAATAGGAACTCAGGGCTCTTGGCGAGGCAGTATGATGTGTTAGTATACGGGCAGCATATCTGTTTTCTTGCTGATTTTGCAAGTGCTCCAGAAATCTAGACTGGTTTTTTTTCTTTCTTTTTTTTAGTATTTCATATCCTGATTTTTAAATATTGGGCCAGAAAAATGACACATCTGGCTGGGCATGGTGGCTCATGCCTGTAATCCCAGAATTTTGGGAAGCCAAGGCAGGTGGATCACTTGAGGTCAGGAATTCAAGACCAGCTTGGCCAACATGGTGAAACCTTGTCTCTACTAAAAATACAAAAATTAGCTTGGCGTGGCAGTGCACGCCTGTAATTCCAGCTACCTGGGAGGCTGAGGCAGGAGGATCACTTGAACCCTGAAGGCAGAAGTTGCACTGAGCTGAGATTGTGCCACTGCACTCCAGCCTGGGCAACAGAGCAAGACTCTGCCACAAACAAACCAACAAACAAACAAAAAAAACAGTGACACATTTGTGAGGAGGATTCATAATTTAGGCCACTGGATCACTGGGGGGTACAAGTAGATGACTGTTCCCCAGGGCTGGATGTGGGACCCAGCCTTGGGCATGAGAGAATGACACAACTACTAGGTGTGGGTATCCAAGGAAAAGGATGTCTTTAAGGAATTCTCAGTTTCTGTTAAAGCAGAATGGGCCCCTCAGGAGGCTCATCCCCGCCTAACCCTTGTCATCCTGTCATCAGCTGCATTCATCCGGGTCGTGGGCTCAGAGTTTGTACAGAAGTACCTGGGTGAGGGCCCCCGCATGGTCCGGGATGTGTTCCGCCTGGCCAAGGAGAATGCACCTGCCATCATCTTCATAGATGAGATTGATGCCATTGCCACCAAGAGATTCGATGCTCAGACGGGAGGTAAGTGATGCTGAAGCAAGGCCCGGGATCTTGGACAGGCTTGTCACATGGGATGCCCGGGACTGACCATGCTGTGCACTCTCAGCCGACAGGGAGGTTCAGAGGATCCTGCTGGAGCTGCTGAATCAGATGGATGGATTTGATCAGAATGTCAATGTCAAGGTTTGGGGTTCAGGATGGACAAGGGGAGGTGTGGTATAGGAACTGAGGAAAGGTGGGGGCTGGCACCTGAGGGGCGGTTATGACAGAAAGGAGGTAGGAGTGCAGAGATCTGAGCTGACCTGCCCCCCCGATGTCAGGTGATCATGGCCACAAACAGAGCAGACACCCTGGATCCAGCCCTGCTACGGCCAGGACGGCTGGACCGTAAAATTGAATTTCCACTTCCTGACCGCCGCCAGAAGAGATTGATTTTCTCCACTATCACCAGCAAGATGAACCTCTCTGAGGAGGTTGACTTGGAAGATTGTATCCTGCTGCAGAAGTGAGGGAGGGGCCCTAGTTGGGAACGGGGATTAGATCTTCAGCCCCACTTCTGCCATCACCACAGCCCAGACTGTGCAGGTGGGACCAAGGTCCAGGGAGGAGGGGAGGTGACAGAGATGGCCAAAGATGACTTCCAGCCCCAGGCATTCACCCCATCACACAAGGAATAGTTTCCTTAACTTGCTGCAGATGTGGCCCGGCCAGATAAGATTTCAGGAGCTGATATCAACTCCATCTGTCAGGAGGTAAGTGGTGGTTTCTCTCTGGATCCAGGCAGCGGGTGTGTGAGGACCCTTCTTCTCTGAACCACCCTGCTGTAGTCCTTCTGTCCCCTCATGGCTGCCCTGGGTCGTGGGCACCATCTCTCTCTTCCTCTACCATCACTAGGGGTGGATAGTACAGGGGTAGTGTTTTGTTTTTTGTGTTTTGCTTTGAGACAGGGACTCGCTCAATCACCCAGGCTGGAATGCAGTGGTGCAATCATGACTCACTGCACTGATCCTCCCACCTCAGCCTCCCGAGTAGCTGGGATTACAGGCACCCACCACCACGTCTGGCTAATATTTGTATTTTTTGTGGAGATGGGGTTTCACCATGTTGCCCAGGCTGGTCTCGAACTCCTGGGCTCAAGTGATCCGTCTACCTCAGCCTCCCAGAGTGTCAGGATTATAAGCATGAGCCACCGCGCCCTGCCACAGGAAGCAGATTTTAACTCTCATCCTTCAACAGAGTGGAATGTTGGCTGTCCGTGAAAACCGCTACATTGTCCTGGCCAAGGACTTCGAGAAAGCATACAAGACTGTCATCAAGAAGGACGAGCAGGAGCATGAGTTTTACAAGTGACCCCTCCCTTCCCTCCACCACACCACTCAGGGGCTGGGGCTTCTCTCGCACCCCCAGCACCTCTGTCCCAAAACCTCATTCCCTTTTTTCTTTACCCAGGATTGGTTTCTTCAATAAATAGATAAGATCGAATCCATTTAGTTTCTTCTTAGAAGTTTAACTCCTTTGGAGAATGTGGGCCTTGAATAGGATCCTCTGGGTCCCTCTTAATCTGACAGATGAGCAGACGAGGTACACGGCCTGGTTTGCAGCTTGAGAGAACCAAAGAATTCAAACCAGATGACTTCCGAAATGTGGGGAAAGGGATGGAAAATGAACCTGAGATGGCAGTCGTTAATCACAGAATAAAGCCCTGTGCATCTCCCTTATTTCCTACGGTAAAAGTAAAGCAGTTTAGGTCACAGGCCTTAGGAGTTCATAGGAAGGAGATGTCCAGTGCTGTCCAATAGAACTTTCCACAATGATGGATATGTTCTATGTTCTCCAGTATGGTAGCTGCTCGCCACATGTGGCTAATAAGCACCTGAAATATGGCTGGCATGACTGAGAAACTGAACTTTTTTTTTTTTTTTTGAGATGGAGTCTTGCTGTGTCACCCAGGCTAGAGTGCAGTGGTGAGATCTCGGCTTACTGTTGCCTCTGCCTCCCGGGTTCAGGTGATTCTCCTGCCTCAGCTTCCCGAGTAGCTGGGACCACAGGCACCTGCCACCACACCCAGCTAAATTTTGTATTTCTAGTAGAGACAGGGTTTCACTATATTGGTTAGGCTGGTCTCGAACTCCTGACCTCAAATGATCTGCCTGCCTTGGCCTTCCTAATTCCTAAGTGTTGGGATTACAGGCGTGAGCCACCGTGCCTGGTCAAGAAATGGAACTCTTACACACTGCTGGTGGGAATGTGAAATGGTAAGCCACTTTGGAAAACAGTTTGACAATTTCTTATGCTAAATACACACCTATCAGATGATTTAGCCACTTCTAGGTATTTATTTAAGAAAAAATAAGGCATAGATCCATATGAAGACTTGTAAATAAATGTTCTCATCATTTTTATTTAAAATAGCTAACACTGGAAACAACCCAAATATCCATCAGCAAGTGAATGGATAAACAAATTGTAATATATGTATGCAATATAACACCACTCAGTAATATGAAAATGAACTACTGATGTATGCAAAAATATGAAATTCAAAATAATTATGCTGAGTGACAGAATCCAGACAACAAATAATACATTTGTTGTATTTTTCTATTTACATAAAGTTTTAGAAAATCCAAACTAATCTAAGTGACAAAGCACACCAATGGTTATCTGGGACTTGGGGCGGGTGGAACGGATTATAGAGAAAAAAGTAGGTGATAGACATGTTTAGTTTTTTTGCTTGTTTGTTTGTTTTTACTGTGGTGATGGTTTTTCACGTGTATATGTCAAAACTTATCAAATTGTACCTAATTTATTGAGGCATCAATAAAACTAATAGTTACATACATAAATGTACTTGAAATTCTACCTAGCACAATAAGGTAAGAAAAAAAGTTAAGGTGTGGGACTGGAAAAGAAATGAAACTCTTCATTATTCACAAACTTCATGATTGCCTACATGAAAAATCTAAGTCTACACAAAACCTATTAAAATTAAATAGTGAATTTAGCCATGTGGCTAAACATAGGTCAATATAAAATATCAAATATAAGCCAGGCATTGTGACATGCATCCACAGTCCCAGCTACTCAGGAGGCCGAGGCAGGAGAATTGCTTGAGCCCAGGAGTTCAAGTCCAGCCTGGGCAACGCAGCAAGACCCATCTGAAAAAAAACCAAATACATATATCAGCAATAAATAAATAAGAAACTAAATTTTAAATTATAACATTTATCAAATAAATTCTTAAGTGCCAAGAATAAATTTAAAATATATGAGATATAAATAATTAAAATTACAAAATATTGACAGAAATCAAAGAATACAAATAAATGTTGGGATACATGTTAATGTATTGGAAGATTACAAATAAAAATACTAATTCTCCACAAATTGATCTATAAACAACACAATGCCAATCAGAATCCCAGCAGTTTTGTCTTGCTGGAAATTGGCAAACTGATTCTGAAATATATAAGTAAATGAAAGGCTCAGAAATAGCCAAGAGAATATTTGAAGAAAAAAGCAAAGCTGGAAGACTTACAATACCAAATATCCAGACTGATGGTAAAGCTATTGTAACTAATATAGTGTGGTATTGCCTTACCAATGGACAAATCAATGGAACAAAATACAGAGTCCAAAAAGAAAATCATACTTATATACTCACTTGATTTCTGACAAAGTTAATCCTGTGGTGCACTGGAGTATGAGTGATCTTTTATTAAATGTTGTCTTGTCAACTCCATGTGTATAAAATAAATCTGTTACCAGATGAAGAGTTTTTAATTGGGTTGTTCAGATTATTGGCATGTTGAACAAAGAACTGAACAAAATGCACAAAGAAAAAGCAACAAAAGCAGAGATTTATTGAAGTGAAGGTACACTCCACAGAGTTGGAGAGGGCTCAAACAAGTGGCTCAAGAGTCCAGATTGTCATGTGCCTTGGGTATTTTATTAAACTAAAAGAGCATAGTAACACCCCTAAATATCCTTTAGAAGCCTCTGATAGGTCACACCCTATAGGAATGAAGAATTCTGCCCAGGACCAATCAGAGGCACCCTGCAAATGAAGGATTCAGAATGAACCAATCACAGACATTCCCATTTGTGACATAGGGGAGGGGCGGTTCAGAGAAGGAGGGCCTTTAGCCTCATGTTTGGTCAAGGAGAGGTGGGATTTTCCTCTTAGTCCAATTCCAAGAAGTCAGCAGGGGTCGGCCTTTAGGTTCCCTGTCTCCAGACCCTATTCTCCTGCCTCATTTGGACCCCTATAATCTAACTGTAAATGTAAAAGGTAAAAAAAAGTTTTAAATAATTACATAGAAGAATAGCTTCATGACCTTTGGTTTGGCAATATTAGTCTTTTTTTTTTTTTTTTTTTTTTTTTTTTTTTTGAGACGGAGTCTGGCTCTGTCGCCCAGCCTGGAGTGCAGTGGCCGGATCTCAGCTCACTGCAAGCTCCGCCTCCTGGGTTCACACCATTCTCCTGCCTCAGCCTCCCGAGTAGCTGGGACTACAGGCGCCGCCACCTCGCCCGGCTAATTTTTTGTATTTTTTTAGTAGAGACAGGGTTTCACCGGGTTAGCCAGGATGGTCTCGATCTCTTGACCTCGTGATCCGCCCGTCTCGGCCTCTCAAAGTGCTGGGATTACAGGCTTGAGCCACCGCGCCCGGCTAGTCATTTTTTAAAATTGTTTGTTTGTTTGTTTGTTTGTTTTTGAAACAGAGTCTTACTCTGTCGCCCAGGTTGGAGTGCAGTGGCACAGCCTCGGCTCACTGCAACCTCCGCCTCCCGGGCTCAAGCAGTTCTCCTGTCTCAGCCTCCTAAGTAGCTAGGATTACAGGCACGTGCCACCACACTCAGCTAATTTTTGTATTTTTAGTAGAGAGGGGGTTTCACCATGTTGGCCAGGCTGGTCTTGAACTCCTGACCTCATGATCCAACTGCCTTGGCCTCCTAAAGTGCTGGGATTACAGGTGTGAGCCACTGCACCCGGCCGGTGGCACACTTTTTTTTTTTTTTTAAGATAGACTTTCGCTCTTGTTGCCCAGGTTGGAGTGCAATGGCACAATCTCAGCTCACCACAACCTCCGTCTCCCAGGTTCAAGTGATTCTCCTGCTGCAACCTCCTGAGTAGCTGGGATTACAGGCAGGAGCCACCATGCCCAACTAATTTTATATTTTTAGTAGAGGGTTTCTCCATGTTGGTCAGTCCTGTCTCCAACTCCCGACCTCAGGTGATCCACCCGCCTCAGCCTCCCAAAGTGCTGGGATTACAGGCATAAGCTGCCGTGCCCGGCCACACATTCTTATACAAACAATTTTAACTTGGTTGTAAATAGCTCCACTCAAAGGACCTGGCCCATGCAGAAACACAAGACTTGTCTCAATACAAATCGTAAGATAGGTGGTATTTTGTACAGTCTAGAAAAACAGGCCAAGTTGCAGCAAACTCTTAGGTTTTAATGTTAATAAAGTCCTCTTGGACTTCATGGGCCCAAAAGTTCCAGTATTGTATTGCTTTTGTAAGAAAATTTCAAAATCGTAAAAAAGGCATCTGGGTAGTTCTTGGAATACCAAATAAGTAGTGGTTAAACTGGAGGTATTGGTGCATAGCTAAGGCACTAAATTTGTTACAGGTCAGAATCAACTCCCTAAAGTTTGATGCTCATAGCCATGAAATAAGGTGGTAGAGCAATGCAGGTTCCCTGATCAACCAGCCTTTCAAAAGGAGTCTTGATCTTATTCAAAGATCATGTCATTTAATTTGCCCTATGACCTTTGCCACACACAAATTATGCAGTAATTCCAGTATTCCACTAAAAATCCATGACCTGAATCTCATCATGGGAATACATGAAACTACAAAATTGAGAGATATTATATAAAGTAACAACTTTTTTTCTTCAAAAATGTCCTAAGAAACAAAGAAAGGGTAGTGATGTCACAAGATATCAGAGTAGGGGATTCTTGCTCCCTTCCTCCCACAAAAGTGGACAATTAGCTATCCATGAATAAAAATAGCTCTAGGAGAGCTCTGGAATCCAGTTAAGAAGCTGCAGCAACACAGTGGAGCAAAACACCTAGAATAACCAACACAAAGGGTAGGAAGAACAGTTTCATTTTTAAAAACTGAAATCATATCAAGTATCTTATGAGATCACAATGGAAAAAAAAACCCTAAAAATCAGTAAGAAGCAGAACTTTGGAAACTGTATAAATACATGGAAATTAAGCCCCTCAATGACCACTGGGTCAAGGAAGAAATAAAAGAGGAAATAAAAAATTTCTTGAAACAAATGAAAATAGAAACACAACATACCAAAATGTGTGGGATACCAGAAAAGCAGTGCTAAGAAGAAAGTTTATAGCAATAAATGTCTACATCAAAAAAGTAGAAAATTTTAAACTATCGAATCATGCACCTCAAGGAACTACAAAGCAAGAACAAACCACACCCAAATTAGTACAAAGAAAGACATAATAAAGATCAGAGAATTACTGAACAAAATACAAACTCAAAAAAACCCCAAAGGATTAACAAAATGAAAAGCTGGTTCTTGGAAAAGATAAACAGAATTGATAAACCACTAGCCAGATTAACCAAGAAAAAAGAAAAGAACCAAAAAAAAAAAAAACAAAACCAGAAGTGTATTACAACTGATACCACAGAAATACCAAAGATCATCAGAGACTAACTAACAAACTGGAAAACCTAGAGGAAATGGATAAATTCCTGGATACATATAATTTACCCAGATTAAATCAGGGAGAAATACAAAACCTGAACAGACCAATAATGAGTAAGACAAATAATGATTCAAAAGTACTGAATCAGTAATTAAAAGTCTCCCAACAAAGAAAAGTCCAGGACTTGGTGCTTCACTGCAAATTCTACCAAACTTTTGAAGAACTAACACCAATTCTCAAACTATTCCACAAAAACAAAGAGAAGGGATTCTCCCTAGCTCATTCTAAGAGGCCAGCATTACCTTGAGACCAAAACCAGACAAGGATGCAACAACAACAAAAAACTAGAAGCCAATATCCCTGATGAATGGATGCAAAAATTCTCAACAAAATACAAGCCAAATCCAACAGCGCATCAGAAAAATAATACACCATGACCGAATGGGATTTATCCCAGGAATGCAAGGATAGTTCAACATATTCAAATCAATAAACGTGATACATCACATAACAGAATGAAGGAAAAAAAGCCATATGATCAATAGATGCATTAAAGCACTTGATGAAAATAAACATCCTTTCAAGATAAAAAAATTATCATCAAACTAGGCATAGAAAGAACAAACCTCAACAAAGTAAGGGCCATATATGACAAACCCACAGCTAATATAGTGAATGAGGAAAAGCTAAAAGGCTTTTCTCTAAGAATGGGAACAAGACAAGGAGGCCCACTTTCACCACTCCTATTCAGCACAGTACTGGAAGTCCTAGCCAGATTAATCAGGCAAGAGAAATAAATAAAAGACATCCAAATTGGAAAAGAGGAAGTCAAACTGTACCTCTTTACCAATGATATGCTCTTATTTCTAGGAAAAACTAAAGACTCCACAAAAAACTCTTAGATCTGATACAGCCAAAACCCAATAGGAAAGCAATCCTGAACAAAAACAACAAAGCTGAAGGCATCACACTACCTGACTTCAAAGTATATTACAAGGCTATGATAACCAAAACAGTATGGTGTTGGTATAAAACCAGACACACGGACCAGTGGAACAGAATAGAGAACCCAGAAATAAATCTGTGCATTTATAGCCAACTGATTTTCAACAAAGGCACCAAGAACATGTACAGGGGAAAGGATACCCTCCTCAATAAATGGTGCTGGGAATATTGGATATACATATGCAGAAGAATGAAATTGGACCCCTATCTCCTACCGTATACAAAAATCAACTGAAAACTAATTAAATGGATTAAAAACTTAAATGGCAGACCCAAACTATAAAACTATGAAGAGAAAACAGGGGAAATACTTCAGGACATTGGTCTAGGCAAAGATTTTATGGCTTAGACTTCAAAAGCATAGGCAACAAAAACAAAAATAGACAAATGGGACTATATTATGGTAAAAAGCTTGTGCATCAAAAAGGAAACAACAGAGTAAAGGGATAACCTGTTGAATGGGAGAAAATATTTGCAAACTATTAATCTGACAAGGGATTGATATCCAGATATACAAGGAACTCACACAACAGTAAAACAAAACACAACAACCCAACCAAAAAAAATTTCTATTAAAAAGCAGGCAAAGTACATGAATAGACATTTCTCAAAAGAAGACATAAAAATGGCCAACAGGAATAGAAAAAAAAATGCTCAACATTACCAATCATCAGGAAAATGCAAATCAAAACCAGAATGAGATATCATCTTAGCCCAGTTAGAATGACCATTACTAAAAAGATAAATAACAATGCATGCTGGTGAGGAAGCAGAGAAGAGGGAATTCTTTTTTTTTTTTTTTTTTTTTTGAGATGGAGTCTCGCTGTGTGGCCGAGGCTGGAGTTCAGTGGCACGATCTCAGCTCACTGCAATGTCTGTCTCCTAGTTCAAGCAATTCTCCTGTATCAGCCTCTCCAGTAGCTGGGACTACAGGCACATACCACCATGCCTGGCTAATTTTTGTATTTTTAGTAGAGACAGGGTTTCACCACTCTTACACACTCTTGGTAGAGATTTAAATTAGTACATCTACTGTGGAAAAGAATGTGGAAATTTTTCAAAAAACTAAAAACTACCATATGATCCAGCAATACCACTACTGGGTATCTACTCAAAGGAAAACAAATCAGTATATTAAAGGGATACCTTAAATCCCATGTTTATTGCAGCCCTATTCACAATAGCAAAATATAGAATCACCCTGTGTCCATCAATAGATGAACGGACAAATACAATGTGACAGCCGGGCGTGGTGGCTCATGCTTGTAATCCCAGCACTTTGGGAGGCCAAGGCGGGTGGATCACGAGGTTGGGAGTTCAAGACCAGTTTGACCAATATGGTGAAACCCTGTCTCTACTAAAAATACAAAAATTAGCCAGGCACAGTGGCAGATGCCTGTAATCCCAGCTACTCAGGAGGCTGAGGCAGGAGAATCACTTGAACCTGGGCAGCAGAGGTTGCAGTGAGCTGTCACTGTACTCCAGCCTGGGTGACAGAGTCAGACTCTGTCTCATAAATAAATAAATAAATAAATATGATATATATACACAATGGAATACTATTTGACCATAAAAAAAATGAAATAATGTTATTTGCAGCAACATGGAAGGAACTGGAGGTCATTAAGTGAAATAAGACAGGCACAGAAAGACAAATATCACATATTCTCACTCACATTTGGGAGATATATAAAAAAAAAGTCACTCTTGGAGGTGTACAGTAGAACAATAATACTAGATGCTAGGAAGGGTGTTTGTGAGGGGATGAAGAAAGACTGGGTACACAACACATAGTTAGAAGGAATAAGCTCTAATGTTCAATAGCAGAGTAGAGAGATCACAGTTAACAATGTATATTTCAAAATAGCTAGAAGAGAGGACTTGAAATGTTCCCAACACATAGAAATGATAAATACTCGATGTGATGGATACCCCAAATACCCTGACTTGATCATCCCACACTCTATGAATGTGAGAAAATATCACATCTGGCTGGATGCAGTGGCTCATGCCTGTAATCCAAACACTTTGGGAGGCTAAGCGGGGAGGATCACTTGAGCCCAGGAGTTTGAGACCAGCCTGGGCAACAAAATGAGACCCCCATCTCTATTTAAATTTTTTAAAAAAGAAAATATCACATGTTCCCCATGAATATGTATAAACATTATGTATCCATATAAAAATATTTAAAAATTTTTTAAAGACACATAGGCTAAAAGTGAAGGGATGGAAGAAATTTTTCCATGCAATTGGTAACCAAAGAGAGCAGGGTGGCTATAATTATATCAGACAAAATAGACTTTATATTGAAATTGTTATTAGAGACAGAAAAGGTCATTATATAATAATAAAAGGGTCTATTCAACAGGAAGATATAAAGATTGTAAATATATATGCACCAACATCAGAGCACTGAAATATATAAAACAAATATTGACCGAGCTAAAGGGAGAAATTGACAGCAATGCTATCATAGGAGGAAACTTTAATGCCCCAATTTCAATAATGAATAGAGCACTCAAGCAGAAAATCAATTTTTAAAAAGTCCAACTTGTGCATTCTAGCCTAATGGACCCCACAAACATATCTATAACTTTCCACCCAGCAGAATTAGCCCATGCAACAAATTCTTTTCAAACACACTTGGAATATCCTCCAGGACAGATCATATGTTGGGTCACAAAACAAGTCTTAAGAATTTAAGAAGATTGAAATCATAACAATTATCTCCTCAGACCATGTGGAATCAAACTAGAAATAATAACAGCAATAAATAAGGAAAATCCACACATAGTAACTAAACAACACACTCTTGAACACCAGTTGGGTGAAAGAGGAAATCAAAAAGGAATTTTAAAAATACCTTGAGACAAATGAAAACAAAAATACAACATACCAAAATTTATGGGATGCAGCAAAAGCAGTCCTAAGAGAAAAGTTTATAAAGATAAATGTCTACATTTAAAACGAAGAAATATCTCAAACAAACTAAGTTTACAACTCAAGGAAGTAGGAAAAAAAAGAACTAAAAGCAAAGCTAGCAGAATGAAAAAAAATAATAAAGATTAGAATGGAAATAAATGGAATAGGCTGGGCACAGTGGCTCACTCCTGTAATACCGGCACTTTGGGAGGCCGAGGTGGGCAGATCACTTGAGGTCAGGAGTTCAAGACCAGCCTGGCCAACATGGTGAAACCCTGTCTTTACTAAAAATACAAAAATTAGCTGGGTGTGGTGGTGGGCGCCTGTAATCCTAGCTACTTAGGAGGCTGAGGCAGAATTGCTTGAATCCAGGAGGCGGAGGTTGCAGTGAGCCAGTCTCGCCACTGCACTCTCCAGCCTGAGCGACAGAGCAAGACCCCGTCTCCAAAAAAGAAAAAGAAATCGAATAGAGAACAGAAAAACAATAGAGAAAAATCAACAAAACTAACAGTTATGTTTTTGTTAAAGATAAGCAAAATCAACAATCCCTTATGTAAGAAAAAAATAGAGAAGACTCAAAGAAAATCGGATTTTTTTTTTTTTTTTTTTTTTTTGAGACGGAGTCTCCCTCTGTCGCCCAGGCTGGAGTGCAGTGGCCGGATCTCAGCTCACTGCAAGCTCCACCTCCCGGGTTTACCCCATTCTCCTGCCTCAGCCTCCTGAGTAGCTGGGACTACAGGCGTCCGCCACCTCGCCCGGCTAGTTTTTTTTTTTTATTTTTTAGTAGAGATGGGGTTTCACCGTGTTAGCCAGGATGGTCTCAATCTCCTGACCTCGTGATCCGCCCATCTCAGCCTCCCAAAGTGCTGGGACTACAGGCTTGAGCCACCGCACCCGGCCAGAAAATCGGATATTAAATAGAATACATTACCTTGAATGACAAAGAAACAGAAACAATCATAAGTGACTATTGCAAACAAGTATACATCAACAAATTAGATAATATAGTACAGTGGTCCCCTACCTTTTTTGGCACCAGGGACTGGTTTCATGGAAGACAATTTTTCCACAGACCAGGGTGATGAGGGGACAGGGGAGGATGGTTTCAGGATGAAACTGTTCCACCTCAGATCATGAGACTCTCATAAGGAGCGGGCAACCTAGATCCCTTGCATGCAGAGTTCACAATAGGGTTCAAGCTCCTGAGAATCTAATGCTGCCACTGATCTGACAGGAAGTGGCGCTCAGGCAGTAATGTTTGCTCTCCTCCTGCTGTGCAGCCCAGTTCCTAACAGGCCACGGACTGGTACTGGTCCATGGCCTGGGGGTTGTGGACCCAGATATAGAAATAGGTAAATTCCTAGAAACATACAACTTACCAAGATGGAATCAGGAAGAAATAAAAAGTCTTACTCCTCCTGGGACCCCTGGAATCATGGCATATTCTGAACAAGGGAAGAAACATATTGAGCAGAGGCTCTTAGAGGAGAAACCACCTGGAATGACTCATGAGAAGATGGCATCTGGATTAGAGACTATTACTGGCCCAATGCAGAACACTGTTCACTGGGACTTCCCTTACACCAGCATCCAGTATGCTCCCACCCCCATGTACTCTTTAGAGGTGCATGCTCAGCAAGGGGTATAAGAGTACCACTGGCAATACAATGCTTAATCCATCTGGTAGTCATCCTGGCCCTGTGTTTTCCTACATCAGGGCTAAAGGAGACCAAGGGGTGGCAGAGTGTCAGAACTGACTGATTATTCCAGAGTGCACTTTTGCCTCATCTTCGAGGCATTGAGACTTTGCTGTGTACAGTCTTATACTGTCTCCTCGCAGGGCATGGCCTTCTCTGTGCCTTGTCCTTTTATGTATCCTCCTGTATCACTCACAAAGGATGAGGAGATGGAGCTCTTTGCTAATCCACTTTCTTCTTGAGCAGTTCATGTTGTCTGAATAATAGCAAAACCTCTAGGTCACATGTGACTTGTTTAAATACTGTACATACATACCTTGGTGTGTGTACACACACACACACGTGTATATATAAAATACACACTTGTACATGAAACTCGCAGAACTCTAACCACATCCCATATGGGCTCTGAATATCCTAGGTAGTGCTTGGTACAAGAGAGAAGTTTGTTGGCATATAATTCACCTTATCACCCCTGTCTCTTTGTCATAATTCTGCTAAATTATTGAGCCTCCGTCACATCCAGTTTCTTCTGGACATTCTAGTCTCAGAACTGACTCAAATTTCATCACACACTTTTTTTTAAATTCCTCCTAATTGAAACTGTATATCCTTTGACCAACATCTCTCCAACCACCACCACCCCTGCCAGGCCCTGGTAACCACAATTCTATGCTCTCCTTCTATGAGTTCAACTTTTTTAGATTCCACATATAAGTGAGATTACACAGTATTTGTCTTTCTATGCCTGGCTTACTTCACTTAACATAATGTCCTCCAGGTTCATCCTTGTTGCAAACAACATGATTTCCTCCTTTTTAAAGTCTGAATACTATTCCATTATATATATCCCATTTCCTTTATCCATTCATCCTTTGATGAACACTTAGGTTGCTTCCACATCTTGGCTATTGTGAATAGCGCTGCATTAAACATGGGAGCATAGATATCTCTTAAACATATTGATTTTATTTCCTTTGGATATTGATATAGTTTAAATGTGTGTCCCTGCCCAAATTTCATATTGAAATGTAATCCCCAATGTTGGAGGTGGGGCCTGGTAGGAAGTGATTGGATCATGAGGGTGGAGTTCTCATGAATGATTTAGCACCATCCCTCTTAGTACCATCCTCACAATAGTGAGTTCTTATGAGATCTGGTTGTTTAAAAGTGTATAGCACCTCCCCCTCACTCTCTTGCTCCTTCTTTTGACATATGACATGCCTACTCCCCCTCGGCCTTCCACTATGACTGGAAACTTCCTGAGGCCTCCCCAGAAGCAGGTGCCATTATACTTCCTGTACAGCCTGCAGAACTGTGAGCCAGTTAAACCTCTTTACTTAGAAATTGCCTAGTCTCAGGTATTTCTTTACAGCAATTCAAGAATGGACTAACAGAAAATTGGTACTGAGAAGTTGGGCATTGCTATAAAGATGCCTGAAAATGTGGAAGCAGCTTTAGAATTGGGTAATAGGCAGAGGTTGGAAGAGAGTTGAGTGCTCAGAAGACAGGAAGATGAAGGAAAGTTTGGAGCTTCTTAGAGACTGGTTAAATGGTTGTGACTAAAATGCTGATAGTGATACAGACAATGAAGTCCAGGCTGCCAAGGTCTCAGATGGAAATTAGGAACTTATTTGGAACTGGAGCAAAGGTCCCTTTTTTTATGCCTTAGCGAAGAGCTTTGTGTCTATGCCCTAGAGATCTATGGAATTTTGAACTTGAGAGTGATGACCTAGGGTGTCTGGCAGAAGAAATGCCTAATTAGCAAAGCATTCAAGATATGGACTGGCTGCTTGTAACTGCCTATGCTAAGACGTGGGAGTAAAGAAATGACTTAAAGCTGGAACTTATATATAAAAGGTAAGCAAAGTGTAAAAGTTTGGAAACTTTGCACTGGCCATGTGGTAGAAAAGAAAAGCTCATTTTCAGAAGAATTCAAGGTTTCTGAGCAACCATTTGCTAAAGAAATTTGCCTAACTAAAAACGAGGCAAGTGCAGATAGCCAAGAAATGGGAAACAGGCCTCTAAGGCATTTCAGAGATCTAAGAGGCAGCCCCTCCCATCACAAGCCCCGAGGCCTAGGAGGACAGAATGGTTACATAGGCCAGGAGTGACCTATGCAGCCTCAGGACATGTCTCCCTGCATCCTGGCTTCTCCAACTCCAGCTGTGACTTAAAAGGGCCCAGGTACAGCTCAGACTGCAGCTCCAAAGGTTGCAAGCCATAAGTCTTTGTGGCTTCCACATGGTCTTAAGCCTGCAGGTGCACAGAGTGTGAATAAGGCCTGGGAGCCTCCATCTAGGATTTCAGAGGATATATGGAAAAGCCAAGGTGTCCAGGCAGAAGCCTGATGCAGGGGCTAAGCCTTGACAGAGAACCTCTACTAGAGCAGTGCAAAAAGGAAATGTGGGGTTGGAACCTTCACACAGAGTACATATTGGGGCACTGACTAGTGGAGTTATGAGAAGAGGGCCACCATCTTCCAGATCCCAGAATGGCAGATCCACTGGCAGTTTACACTATCAGTGTGGAAAAGCCACAGGCACTCAACAGCCTATGAGAGCAACCTCTGAGCCTGAACCCTGCAAAGCCACAGGAGAAGAACTACCCAAGGCCTTGGGAGCCCATCCCTTAAACTGGTGTACCTTGGACATGGGACATGGAGTCAAAGATTATTCCAGAGCTTTAAGATGTAATGACTGCCCTACTGGGTTTTGATCTTGCATAGGTCCTGTAGCCTCTTTCTTTTAGCCAATTTCTCCCTTTTGGAACATGAATGTCTATCTAATGCTTGTACCCCCATTGTATCTTGGAAGTAACTAACTTGTTTTTGATTTTACAGGCTCATAGGTGGGAAGAACTTGCCTTGTCTCAGATGAGACTTCAGACTGCAGACTTTTGAGTTAACATTGGAATTTGTTAAGAGTCTGGGGGACTGTTGGGAAGGCAAGATTGTATTTTGAAATGTGAGAAGTCCATGAGATTTGAGAGGGGCCAGGCACAGAATGATATTGTTTAGATGTGTGTCCCAACCCAAATCTCATACTGAAATGTAATCCACATATTGGAAGTAGGGACTGGTGGGAGGTGATTGGATCATGGGAGCAGATTTCTCATAAATGGCTTAGCACCCCTTTGTTTCCATCCTCATGATAGTGAGTTCTCATGAGATCTGGACATTTAAACGTGTGTAGCATCTCCCTCCTCACTCTCTTGCTCCTGCTTTCACCATGTGATGTGTCTGCTCCCATTTTGCCTTCCACCATGATTGGAAACTTCCTGAGGCCTGCTCAAAAGCAGATGCCACTGTTTCCTGTGCAGCCTGCAGAACTATGAGCCAGTTCAACATCTTTTTTTATAAGTTACTCAGTCTCGGGTTTTCTTTATAGCAATGCAAGAATAGACTAATACAGATATATACCCAGTAGTGGGATGGCTGGGTCATATAGTGGTTATATTTTTAATTTGAGAAACCTCCGGATATTTTCTATAATGTCTGTACTAATTTACATTCCTACAAACAGAGTACAAGGGTTCCCTTATATCCATATCCTCACCGACCCTTGTTGTCTTTTGTCTCTTTGATTATAGCTATTCTAACACTGTGAGGTGGTATCTCAGTGTGGTTTTAATGTGCATTCCTCTGATGATTAGTAATGTTGAGCATTTTTTTCATATGGACACCTTTTTGTTGTTGTTGTTAAGATGGAGTCTCACTCTGTTGCCCAGGCTGGAGTGCAGTGGCATGATCTAGGCTCACTGCAACCTTCGCCTCCTGGGTTCAAGCAATTCTCCTGCCTCAGCCTCCTGAGTAGATGGGATTACAGGCACACACCACCACGCCTGGCGAATTTTTGTATTTTTTTAGTAGAGACAGGGTTTCGCCATATTGGTCAGGCTAGTCTCAAACTCCTGACCTCATGATCCGCCGGCCTTGGCCTCCCAAAGTGCGGGGATTGTAGGCATGAGCCACCGCCCCCAGCCTTATAAGGACACATTTTTAAGGGATTTGGCGGGGTGGGGGTTCTTTGCAACAATGTAAACATCCAGTCCCTCATCAAACTTTCTATTTTCTTCACTTACTAATTTATATCAGTTTGGAATTATGATTCCCTTTGTTATTTAATGGGTTTTAATCTATAACTAGCATTATTTATTTTGATGCTCAAACCATGTCAAGTTTGGTCAGTGGAAGTCCCTTCAATCTGGTTTCCATGTCCTTTGAACTCGTCCCCACCATTCTTTGAGCACTTCCTTACTTTCTAGCACGAGATGTTCCAAGTTCATTCTGAACTTTCCCTTTCCCAGCTCTGGAATCCGCCATTTCTCCATGGAGCCTTGCTCCTTTCAGTGGAGCATGGTGTATTTAGGAACCAAGGGCTGACTGCCTAATGTGCTTTCCAAGTATAATTTCCTCAGTCCAAGCTTTTCAAATCGATCTGCCAAAGACCCATTGCCAGAATAGAAAAGTGGAAGGAAATTCTTAATATCTTTTAAAAGGTACTATTATTTTCATTTTTCTCTTTGTAAAAAATTCATTTGATTCAATATAAAAAGACAAATTTCTTTGGCATATAAATTGCAACTTTCTGATCCAAATCTTTAAATAAAGCTGATACTCCAAGAAGATGCAACATATTATCTTTATTCCACAGACATATAGGCCTATGGTTGCAAACTTTTATACACACACAGAGTCACAATTCCACTGGCACCCGTGACGTTCCACACCCAGATTTTCCAAATCACACATTCTCACCTTCACGTAGCCTTGCCGGCAACCCAGTCACACGGCATAGTACCACATTGTTACGTCAAGCACAGCCACCATCTACCACAGAGCCTGTCGTCCCATTGGCCAAAGTCACAAAAATCACAGCCCCGGGTACTTTCTGTGGTTTTCTCCAGTCAGATCCCTTCACTCACTACACACCGACTCACACTCAAATTACACACATGCGGAAACACAACCCGCCACAGCCAGAGAGGCTCCGTCGGTCCCGCCACAGCCAGAGAGGCTCCGTCGGTCCCGCCACAGCCAGAGAGGCTCCGTCGGTCCCGCCACAGCCAGAGAGGCTCCGTCGGTCCCGCCACAGCCAGAGAGGCTCCGTCGGTCCCGCCACAGCCAGAGAGGCTCCGTCGGTCCCGCCACAGCCAGAGAGGCTCCGTCGGTCCCGCCACAGCCAGAGAGGCTCCGTCGGTCCCGCCACAGCCAGAGAGGCTCCGTCGGTCCCGCAACCCTCACGGTGCCCCACGCACGCGCTCACAAGGCAAATACAAATGGCCAGGCACCCATTCTTTACAATACACGTATTGAGCGCCTACTATGTACCAGACGCCGGGACTACCTCAAGGGGTGAAACAGACAAAACCCTGCCTGGCGGAGCTATCGCCCAGTACGCACGCACTCGGCCTCAGGGTTGCACTCGGCGGTCCCACGCTCAAGTGGCCTGGCGAGGGGCCCAGAAGCGTCTATCCTCCTCCTCAGCTTCCTGCGTGGCTTCCCGGGATGTGGAGCGAAACCGCCGGATGCGCGCGCGCCTGCGCCTCCGCCTCCGCCCAAGAGAACCATTTCCGGCTGTGGACTACATTTCCCAGAAGCCGCTTGGGCAGTGTTGCCTGGACCCCGAGGGCCCTTTACATTGCGTTCTTAAGGGTTCAGCCGCCTGGGTACTTTATTCACAGGCAGGCAAGAAGTCCGAGCTAGGTGAGGCGGAACGGGACTCTTACGAGTAGGACTGGGGTTGGAACTGCCACCCAAAATGAGGCGCTCCAGGGCCAAGACCTGGCGTGTCGTGCCCGGAGGGAGCCTCAGGCCTGTGCGTGCGTGGGGAGCGGAGAAGGGGGATTGTGTGACAAAATGTGGCAGACGGTGTATGTGTGCGTGTGCGCGCGACGGGGCGCCTGTCAGGACCGGGTTGGGTGGGTGCGGGTGCGGATGTGAGGTTGAGACAAGTGCCTGGCCCTCTGGTGTGTGTCACTGACCCTCTACTCCCCTCACGGCCTCGGTGTCTGCACAGAGCATTGTCCCCAAGAGGGAAGTCAAATATTGAGCTCTGGGATGAAGGTTCCCAGCAAGAAGGTACAGACCGGGGTTGGCGATTGGACTTTTGAATTAGAAGTGTCCCTAAAACAGACTCCTGGGACGACAGGTTGGAAGAGCGCCCAGTTGGAGCCGCTGTGTGGGCAGCTGCATTTTTCAGAACCACTGCATTCCCATAACTTTGATCTAGAAATCTGGTGTGAGTTCAGAGACACATCCCAGCCTCACTCTCACACAGCTGTTATGGGCGTGAGGTCAGCGCAGATGTAGCGCTGGAGGGGATATTCTAGGTTGGTCTGTGCTCTAAGAAAAAGCCTGCTGTCTCATGATTTTTTTTCTTCCCCCATCCTGCCATTCATCAAAACAAGGATCCTGAAAAGGAGGGAACAATTGTTGTAGCAGGTCTAAAAGTTCAGGTCCAGGTAAGTTTATATTTCCTTTTTGTTCGTGAAATGGAAGTCACACATTCTAATCTTCACACAGCCTTGCCTGCACCCGGTCATACGGTATGGTACCACACTGCTATGTCAAGCAAAGCCACAATCTACCGCAGAGCCTGTCACCTCATTGCTCACAGTCACAAAAATCACATCCCCAGGTACTTTCTGTGGCTTTCATTTGCATTTTTCCCTTTGAAAAAGTTCATTTGATTCAATCGAAAAAGACAAAATTATTTGGCACATAAATTGCAACTCTCTGGTCCATATCTTGAAATAAATCTTTAAATAAATGCATAAAGTGTTTTTATTTTGAGGAGATGGAAACATTGCTTTGCTTTTCCTGAGTTGTCCAGTGACCTATCCCAGGCCTTCCTTTCCAGTGAACAATGGACCATGCAGGTGGACCCTCCTCTTCACGGGCCTCCAAATGACCTTCTCATTTTTCAAATCATTCCTCTGCACTCGCTTTCTATAATGGTAGAGAAATGCATATCTTGGAGTCTAAAGTTAAAACTTTGTTTTATTGAGATTAATGTTTAGGTAGAATCACATCATCCATCTTCTCCAATCTTCTCCAAAGACCTCAGTTTTGAAGTATGACAGGATTAGAGATGACCTGACTGGTGTCAGTAAGCAGGTGATAATGGTTGCCTGTTTTCAAGGCTTTTAGAAGTGGGAATGTGATTGGAGGTCCAAGTATAGAAATCTGTGTGAACATGAGCAGGGATTTTTTTCCAAGGAATCCCTGAGTTGAGATTTATGTTTATACAGTGTTAGTTATAAGAATAAAAAGTACATATAAGTAAAGTAATAGTCATAGTAATGAAGAATCATATGCATTTTTTTTTTTTTTTTTTTTGAGATGGAGTCTTGCTCTGTCGCCCAGGCTGGAGTGCAATGGCATGAACTCGGCTCACTGCAGCCTCCGCCTCCTGGGTTTAAGTGATTCTCCTGCCTCAGCCTCCCAGGTAGCTGGGATTACAGGCACCTGCCACCACACCCGGCTAATTTTTGTATTTTTAGTAGAGATGGGGTTTCACCATGTTGGCCACGCTGGTCTTGAACTCCTGACCTCAGGTTATCAACTTGCCTCAGCCTCCCAAAATGCTGGGATTACAGGCATGAACCACCGCACCCAGCTGCAAATTTTAAATTTTATATGACTCTCACTAATATTAGGATTTAAAGACATTTAACAAGGATTATATCTAAACATTTCAACTGATTACTTGCTGGAGAAGTAGAGAAGAACCAAACACTCTTCTGTCTGCTTTGCTCAAATTTTCTTATTCAGTCTGCAGATGCTGTTCACCTGGCTTGTGTATTAAGAGAAGAATCTTAATAGTGAAAAGGTCTTGTTGAATTGAAGAAGAATGTTCAAGAACTGGTAGGCATTTATTTATAATGGTCACACTGTTTTCCTACTGTTTCCATACATGTCAAACCAACTTGCTTCTGATGTGTTAAAACATTTTACTTTATAATTGGATACAGATTTATTGTATACTTCTGGTTATAGAATTAATGTTCACCTTTTATAAATTATTTAGTTACTCAGTTATATTATATAAGGGACTTATAAAGAAGAAAGTTAAAATAGCCCCAGGCTCACTGTTAATACTTTGGGGAGCTATATTTTAGCAACATTTTTTTTTTTCTTTTGACAGAGTCTCGCTCTGTTGCCCAGGCTGGAGTGCAATGGTGCGATCTTGGCTCACTGCAACCTCCATCTCCCAAGTTCAAGCAATTCTCCTGCCTCAGCCTCCTAAGTAGCTGGGATTACAGGCCCTGCTACCATGCCCAGCTAATTTTTTGTATTTTTAGTAGAGACGGGGTTTCACCATGTTGGCCAGGCTGGTCTCGAACTCCTGACCTCAGGTGATCCACCTGCCTCAGCCTCCCAAAGTGCCAGGATTACAGGTGTGAGCCACCATGCCTGACCTATTTTAGCAAGATTTTTCAGCGCACTTTGTGTGTGTGCGTGTGTGTGTGCACACACATACCTGCACTTTTCTTCCTGCAGAATAGAAATTGCACTAACAAATTATTCAAAGGACACAAGACTTTCTAGCTCCTAGTTAGAAAAATTAATTCTCCCTAAACCATAGCTTTCTTATATCTCTGTGCACAAAGGGAGAAGAGAAGGACACCAATGAATCCTGCTAAGTTTCATTAACCTTTGAGAAATTTACACCTTTTAGGGTTATATAAACCAATTAAGGATAATTAAAATGACACAATTTATCAAATAAGACAGTTCTTCAGAATTATACTGCTTTTTTTTAGATTTTTAAGGTTGCTTTTACAGGACATAGCAATATTCTTATCTTGGCTAGGTTTTTTTTTTAGGGTTCCATTATGCAGATAGCATTTTCTAGGACAGATTTATAACAGTAGAAAACAGAATAAGGCCAGGAGTGGTGTCTCGTGCCTGTAATCCCAGCACTTTTGAAGGCCAAGGCAGGTGGATCACAAGGTCAGGAGTTCAAGACCAGCATGGACAAGATGGTGGAACCCGGTCTCTACTAAAAATACAAAAATTAGCCAAGTGTGGTGGCGGGCACCTGTAATCCCAGCTGCTCAGGAGGCTGAGGCAGATAATTGCTTGAACCCGGGAGGTTGCAGTGAGCCGAGATAGCACCACTGCACTCCAGGCTGGGTGACTCCAGAGTGAGACTCTGTCTCAAAAAAAAAAAAAAAAGAAAGAAAGAAAACAGAATAAGATGGTAACAGCTATAAATATTTATGTAAATCTTTACATATAGAACAGGAGAACAAGATTGAACCTCATATTAAAGTTATCTATTGAAGGCCTTATTACAGTAGCCCCCAACCTTTTTGACACCAGGACTGGTTTCATGGAGGACAATTTTTTCACAGACAGGGAGAGGGAGATGGTTTCAGGATGATTCAAGCACGTTACATTTATTGTGCATATTATTCCCATTATTATTACATTATAACGTGTAATTAAATAATTATACAACTCACCATAATGTGGAATCAGTGGGAGCCCTGAGCTTGTTTTCCTGCAACTAGATGGTCTCATCTGGGAGTGATGGGAGACAATGACAGATCATTAGGTATTAGATTCTCATGAGGAGCACGCAGCCTAGATCCCTCGCATGGTCAATTCATAATAGGGTTCGCACTCCTGTGAAAATCTAATGCTGCAGCTGATCTGACAGGAGGCAGAGATCAAGCGGTTCATGCTAGCAATGGGGAGTAGCTGTAAATACTGATGACGCTTCCCTTGCTGGCCTGCTACTCACCTTCTGCTGTGTGACCCAGTTCCTAATAGGCCATGGCCTAGTATCAGTCAGTGACCTGGGGGTTGGGAACCCCTGCCTTAATTAGATTATTTTAGCTAGTTTTATATTGAAGAATGATGTCTCCCCTTTGGTAGTTGCAAGAATAAAAGAGATTTCTTTTCTTTCTTTTTTTTTTTTTTCCCAAAATGAAGTCTCAGTCTGTCGCCCTGGCTGAAGTGCTGTGGCACAATCTCAGCTCATTGCAACCTCCACCTCCCAGGTTCAAGCAATTCTTCTGCCCCAGCCTCCAGAGTAGCTGGGATTACAGGCGCGCACCACCACACTCGGCTAATTTTTGTATTTTTAGTAGAGATGGGGGTTTCACCATGTTGGTCAGGCTGGTCTCGAACTCCTGACCTCAGGTGATCCACCCACCTCGGCCTCCCAAAGTGCTGGGATTACAAGTGTGATCCGCTGCACCCAACCAAGAAGAGATTTCTTGATTATCCTTCTGGGAGTCTGTTTTATGAATGTTGTTCATTAAAAATAATTGCATCTTCAAGGCTTAGCTCTAAAATACTTAAAATATAATTATTAAAAAATGGGCATGAGACTCAAACTTTACTAGAAAAAATGAAATGAAATAAAATGATTTTATTTAATAGCAATGGAATGAAGGACATAATGTCCTCTATTTTAATAATACTGGCTAACTTTTTTTTTTTTTTTTTTTTTTTTTTTTTGAGACGGGGTCTCGCTCTGTCACCCAGGCTGGAGTGCAGTGGCGCCATCTCGGCTCACTGCGAGCTCCACCTCCCCCGTTCACGCCATTCTCCTGCCTCAGCCTCCCTAGTAGCTGGGACTACAGGCGCCCGCCACCATGCCCAGCTAATTTTTTTGTATTTTTAGTCGAGACGGGGTTTCACCATGTTAGCCAGGATGGTCTCGTCTCCTGACCTCATGATCCGCCCTCCTCAGCCTCCCAAAGTGCTGGGATTACAGGCATGAGCCACCGCGCCCGGCCAATACTGGCTAACTTTTATTATGTAATTGTGTATCATTAAGTGGGATATATGTATTATCTCAATCTTCATGACAAGCCTGTGAGATAGGTGCTGTTCTTATCCCTAATTTACCAGCAAACTAACTGAAAAGTATGTAGCTGTCAGACTAAGATTCACATTCTGAAAATCTGACAACAGAGTCTGTGTTATTAATGACAACGTTATAACCCTGCCCATAATGGCACATGCTCCTTTAATTTGCCTGTATCAGTTAGTAACTCATCATTGATGTCTTCCTCCAAAAATAAATGTGGACCAATATAATTAGTATTAGTAAGGCCTTGGTGTGTCATCATAACTGACCATAGTTTATTTAACCTGCTGCCTACTATAGCTATTAGTGTTTTTTTTTTTTTTTTTTTGTTTTTCTTTTTTTTTGAGACGGAGTCTCGCTCTGTCGCCCAGGCTGGAGTGCAGTGGCGCGATCTCGGCTCACTGCAAGCTCCGCCTCCCGGGTTCACGCCATTCTCCTGCCTCAGCCTCCCGAGTAGCTGGGACTACAGGCGCCCACAACCGCGCCCGGCTAATTTTTTTTTGTATTTTTAGTAGAGACGGGGTTTCACCGTGGTCTCGATCTCCTGACCTTGTGATCAGCCCGCCTCGGCCTCCCAAAGTGCTGGGATTACAGGCGTGAGCCACCGCGCCCGGCTTTTTTTTTTTTTTGAGACGGAGTCTCGCTCTGTCGCCCAGGCTGGAGTGCAGTGGTGCGATCTCCACTTACTGCAAGCTCCGCCTCCCGGGTTCACACCATTCTCCTGCCTCAGCCTCCCGTGTAGCTGGGACTACAGGCACCGCCACCGCGCCCGGCTAATTTTTGTATTTTTAGTAGAGACGGGGTTTCAGCATGTTAGTCAGGATGGTCTCGATCTCCTGACCTCGTGATCCGCCCGTCTCGGCCTCCCAAAGTGCTGGGATTACAGGCGTGAGCCACCGCGCCCGGCAGCTATTAGTGTTTTTAATATTTGATTATTATAAGTTGTTATGTGGTAACTATCTTATGTATATGTCTTTATATGCTTTAATAATCACTTTCAAGAAAAAAATGCCTAAAAATGGAATTTTAGTCAAATGTCAGATATAAGGGCTCACAGTATACTGAATCTTGTGTTAGTAATTAGAGGAATACGAGAACTGAAAACACATAAGTGCTTCTGCACAGCAGAGTCTAAAATCAGAATAGACTGAATAAGTATAATGTAGAAGGTAATAAAAAACAGTAAAGAAATTCAGGTCACAGGCCTTGGGAGTTCATAGGAGATTGTTCAAAAAAGGAAAGGCTTTCTCTTATCAAAATGAAAAATAAGTACATATATCTGCCTGTGTGTATATTTTAAATTATTATTATTTTTTTGAGATGAGTCTTGCTCCCGTTGCACAGGCCGGACTGTGGTGGCACGATCTCAGCTCACTGCAACCTCCACCTCCCGGGTTCAAGTGATTCTCCTTCCTCAGCCTCCCGAGTAGCTGGGATTACAGGCATGTGCCACCACGCCCAGCTAATATTTGTATTTTTTAGTAGAGATGGAGTTTCGCCATGTTGGCCCAGCTGGTCTCGAACTCCTGACCTCAGGTGATCTACCTGCCTCGGCCTCCCAAAGTGCTAGGATTACAGGCGTGAGCCACTGCACCCAGCCTAAATTGTTTTTAAAAGTTACAGATTATACTTTAAAACTATATCAAGTAATGTCATGCAGCTCGGCAGTGCTGACATATGGATATATACATTTTTTAACTTTTTTCTCTCTCTTGGTTTTTGCCTGTCCTTCATTCTTTCTTTACGTATGTGTGTGTGTATTTTTCACAAATGTAATCATATTGTACATTCTGGGTTTTAACCTTATTTTTTATTTAGGACATATCTTGGATATTTCCCAAATCCTTTATATATTTTCTCCAATTTAGTATAGTATTTAATGTCTATTTACTATTCTGTTACATAGATGATCTGTAACTTACCTAACCAATCAGCTATTGCTGGACTCAGAATGCTGAATTCCACCCTCCCTGCTTGCATCGTTTTTATTTTTGTTTTTTTCCAATAAGCCTTTTACACCCCTAACCTGCATGCATCTTTTTTTTTTTTTTTTTTTTTTGAGACAGAGCCTTGCTCTGTCACCCAGGTTGAAGTACAGTGGCGCGATCTCAGCTCACTGCAACCTCTGCCTCCCAGGTTCAAGCGATTCTCCTGCCTCAGCCTCCTAAGTAGCTGGGATTACAGGCATGTGCCACCATGCCTAGCTAATATTTTTGTATTTTTAGTAGAGAGAGGGTTTCACCATGTTGGCCAGGCTGGTTTCGAACTCCTGACCTCAAATGATCTGCCCGCCTTGGCCTCCCAAAGTGCTAGGATTACAGGTGTGAGCCACCGTGCCTGGCCTAACCTGCAGGCATCTTAATACACATTTACAATCATTTGCTTTGGGTAGAGTCCCAGAATTACGTTTGGATGGCAAAAGTCTCTCACATCCTTCTACATGCCATGTTTTAAGGTCCTACAAATCTGTAGCATTTACGCGGTATTCATTTCCCTGTGATGTTGCTCATCTGGCATATTGTTAATCTTTTAAGTCTGCCATTCTAATAACTGTCAACTGGTATTTCCTTAATTAGGATCTGCTTCATTGTATTGAAATTTAATAACTTCAGTGGATGATATGCTGCTATTTTTAGTGAATTGCCCATGCATAAGTTTCATTTGAAAAAATTCTGGGCTTCAGAGGCAAAAGCCAGAATTGAGAGCAAGACCCTGTCTCCAAAAACAAAAGATAATTGGCTTTATAATTAGAGAAATGTGGATTCAGAACTCAGCTCTGTCTCTTACTAACTGTGATTTTGGGCAAGGTACTTTATTTTAAGCCCTTATTACCTCATCTGTTGAATGGAGATAAATGCATGGCATGGTTAAATGTTGATATGATGAAGGACCCATCATGCAGAAGATCCTAAAAATAGCAATTTTTGTTGTCATCACCTGGCAACCATGGGCATGAATTTACACCACCCCGGCCTTGATATTGAGATATTGGAGTGGTCAGTGAATTCATAGATGTTCGTGATTGGGAACTCAGTTAGGAAATTGGTTGGAAACAGAGGATTCTGGGGACTGTAGTTCTAGCTGGGGAAGGGCTACACTTGGGCAAGTGCAGTTTTGCGGTGAGAAGGGCTGCCCACTGTCTTCTGCCTTCCTGTCTGTGGAGTCCAGGCAGATAGCCAAGCCATGAATGATATTTGGGTTTGAATGGGTGGCCCCTTCTCAGTCCTAAGGTGGGCATGGGTGGAAGAGGATCTGCTCAAGTCAGGACCTAACAATTCAGTCTCAGCTACAGATCAGCAGCATCCAGAAGTTGAAGTGAGCCAGAGACCGTTCTGCTGGAGCTCCTGGTCGTGCTTCATGCAGGAAGCCTCTACTCTGTATCTACACTTGCACAGGTGGTTTCTCATGGTATAGGAAGGGTTTGGCTTTGTCTGAGTTCCCTGTTGTCTTCCCCGGTTTATAGGTGCAGAATGGTGGGGTTGGAAGTAGAAATGATGGCAAAACAAGATCTTATTAACTTAAGTCATTTTAGGAGTTCTGAGACACGTCTGGTCTCAGAGTCACTTGTTCTTTCCCCAGCCTCGGCTTCTCTGGATTCTGTGCTTCTCCATGGAGGAAGCCCAAGGAGAACTGACAAGTTCTTGCCGTTCTAAAACCATGGCTGATGTAAGCTTGTGTTTTTCTTCCTTGAAATACTGTGTTTTAAAATTCATGTGATCATTGAAGTCTCATTATCATGAGACTTCCTTCCTAAGACCGCTCTGCTGTGGAACCTACTCCCTAGTTACTCTGATCACAGTGAAGGATAGTCCCAAATAGCCTAGTGTCTTCCTCGTTTGCTCCTGTTTTCTCTTATCTGTGCTCACTTATTGATCATTCATCTATGAACCCGGTCTTCTCTCAGGAGTGCTGATGGAGCAGTGAAAGATGAAGTCCGTCAAGGGAAATATTTGAGTTTCTGTCATCAGAGTCATATTCTTTTTTTTTTTTTTTTTTGAGACAGAGCCTTGCTCTGTCGCCCAGGCTGGAGTGCTGTGGTGATGTCTCGGCTCACTGCAACCTCCGCCTCCCGGGTTCAAGTGATTCTCAAGTAGCTTCCCAAGTAGCTGGGATTACAGGCACCCGCCACCATACCTGGCTTACTTTTGTATTTTTAGTAGAGATGGGGTTTCACCATGTTGACCAGGTTGGTCTCAAACTCCTGACCTCAGATGATCTACCCGCCTCAGCCTCCCAAAGTGCTAGGATTACAGGTGTGAGCCACCGCACCTGACCAGGAGTCGTGGTTCTATGGCACACAGATGGTGGTCCCATTAGACTGCACAGACCTGAGTTTTGTGGGTGGATGGGATGGGATTTAGTGTTCAGTGTTTTGTCTTCTGCAGAGACTCAAACATTGTCTTCCATGTCAGCCTCAGAGGCAGAGGTGAGATCCCATGCATGGCTTAGAGGACTAGGTTGGAGTATGACTGGGGCCTCCATATGGTAGTTTCAGTGATCCAGCCAGGGAATCTCCAAGGGATGAATAAGAAAACAAAAGTCAATTTTGTGGTTGAGGAGGTTATGCTGGTCTCCAGTGACATCAGTGTCATTGTGGATACGTCAGCATCCTCTGGCTTAGGAACAAAGCAATTTGTTCCTGAGGTATGGCAGGAGTAGCAGATAGGAAGATCCTTCAATCCCTAATGATGGCTGGAAATAGGCTCTGATCCCTAATGATGGGTGGAAACAGGATTGGGGAAGACCTTAAACATTTTGGCCAACCCAAATGCCTAAGAATAAAAGAAGAATTAGTCTGCTGAATCCACAAGATGGATAATATTATTAGCTAGCCAATAAATATACCAACCGAAGACTTTTCTTATGAGGTTATTTTGCATCATGATGAACCTGAGTTTTAACGAAATCACATAATGTCAGTCAAATCCTGTTTTCTAAGAAAGATTTTAGAATACTTTTTGGTGAAAAAATTCTTTTTCCAAAAATTTTTTGAAGGGAAGAGAGGATGATGGAACTTGCATTTATTCAGAACTTAAACTGCAGGCACATAATGGGCAATGTGCTTATTCATGCTATTTCACTTAATTTGCATCAACAATATTCTTTAAAAGCATATAAACACTTTATTTCAGAAGTATTAATTTCCTTATTCTTTTATACACGTTGCAGGCTTGAGCCCCAGTTTATTTGCTTACTATGTTGCTTCTTTCCTGCAAAGCAGTTTTCCATCTTGAAAATACATTTAATTTTTTTAAATACATAGGCTTGTCGTTTCAGGTATCCTTGGCATTTAGGGATGTGTCCATAGACCTCTCCCAAGAGGAGTGGGAATGCCTGAACCCTGCACAGAGGGACTTGTACAAGGATGTGATGTTGGAGAACTACAGCAACCTGGTCTCACTGGGTAAGGTATCTGCCAAAACCGTTTACAATCTGTTTTCTGGAGTATCAGCTTTCTCCACTGTCAAACTTCAGAACTCTGCTTTAAGAAGCCGACTGACTCCCCCTATTTCTAAAGTCATAGTTTCAGCAGTGTTGGGGTGGAAATGGGCACCTGTGTTAAGCAACTTCACCTTTCTGTCCCTCAGTGACATTCACTCCTCCCTCTGACTCTTCCTGTTATTGCTTGCTTTTCTAGATAATTTCCAGGTTTGAGCTGTGTGAAATTTTCAGAGAAACCAGATTTCATATAATGCGTATACTCAGAATTCCTGTAGCTGCTCTGTGTTAATACCTGACCCTCCTACAAGACAACAGCTAGTCTCAGAATTATAGTTTTCCTGAATTATCAAAAGAACCTCTATGGATTATACAGTGGTGGATAGAGTTAACAATAGCCATTTAAAATTCAAGCCAACACACCCCATCCTAGAGGAGACATATTCTCCTTAACCTGCTTTGCCTTTGAAAGTTAAAGTCTGTGAATTTACGTTTTCCGTTGAAGGAATATCCGAGGAAGAACCTGGAAATGTTTTAGGAAACTTAGTATATTTCTCCTAGGAAAATAGTAACAACAACAAAATAATACTATATACTGGGCATATTTTTATGCCTTTGCATATATTAATTCATTTAATTCTCACCACAGCCCTAAGAAGTCAGTAATATCAGCCCCATTTTGCATTTGATAAAAGTGAACATGTGGAGGGTAACTTTCACGGTCACACAGCTGGTAGGTGGCAGAAGATTTGAACCCAGGCCATAGGGCTCCAGAGGGCGTGCTCACTGGTGCCCTCTCTGTATTGCCTTCAACAGCAAAGCAGACCTTTTCGCTCTCTTACCTTGTCTCTTTAGTCCTGTAATTGTGAGACCATGTTAACGTGAATCTTCTTAAATGGCCTTTTTTTCCTTTGCTGTCATGGCATTATCTAGTACCATTTTCACCTGCAGTTTCTTACAGATGTAACCAAGTGTGAATTGTCATGTCAAGGTTATGGTCGTTTTTGTGTTTTTCTACAACATGTGTCGTTTCTTTTCTTGTGAGCAGGATATACCATTCCTAAGCCAGATGTGATTACTTTATTGGAGCAACAGAAAGAGCCCTGGATAGTAATGAGGGAAGGGACAAGGAGTTGGTACACAGGTGAGTGACAGCAAATCAGGCAGGAGGGTGCTATCACAAGTTATGACCCATGGTGTCAGGGAGGAGGCACAGCACTGAGTTGTTTGGAAAGCTCCCTTCAAAGGCTTGAGACCTGTGGAGAAAGGACTGATACCTGAGAAGCATTCAGGTTCTCTCCACATTAGCTACTAAAGGAACTTTACCCAATTTGCCATACTCCTTGTTTCTCTTCTCTCATATTTCTCTCCTCTTTCAAAGTGGGGGTGCTTTCTTTCTTCCCCATCGATGACCATTTTACCTTTGTTTCCAGGTCTCCTTTTACATTTTGATTTATCTTCATTCCTCCATTGTCCAAGTTTTATTCATCAAATATTTCCCATTTACCTAACCTAAGCCAAGCACTGTGCTAGAGATTAGGCACTATTGGGAGACACTCTTGTTGTCGTAGAGATGTTGATATTATAGAAACATTTTGTCAATAAGTAAACAGATAATAATCAGGTTTTCATATGTGTTGTGAAGAAAGTTAAGCAGAGTAAGGAGCTAGAGTGTTGGGGAGTTAGTAGGGCTAATTTAGGTAAGATCAGGAAAGGCCATTTTGAGGTGATGATATTTGAACCAGAGACATAAAGTAAGGTCTCAGGCCATGTGAATATTGAGGAAGAACATTACAAGCAGAAAAAGCTGCAAATGCAAAGGTTCTGAGATGAACCATCTGTGTTTATTCCCAAAGCAGATTATGCCACCTGATGTGAACATGCTTGCACAATTGTTTTTGTGTTCAGATGTTTTCATTTCTCTTGGGTGTTCATTTTTCTTGGGAATATATGGAAGTGGAATTTCTGGGTCATAGGACAAGTGTATTATTTTTTTTTTTTTGAGACAGAGTCTTGCTCTGTTGCCCAGGCTGGAGTCCAGTGGTGCCATCTCGGCTCACTGCAAGCTCCACCTCCTGGGTACACGCCATTCTCCTGCCTCAGCCTCCCGAGTAGCTGGGACTACAGGCCCCTGCCACCACACCGGCTAATTTTTTTTTTTTTTTTGTATTTTTAGTAGAGATGGGGTTTCACCATGTTAGCCAGGATGGTCTCGATCTCCTGACCTTGCGATCCACCCACCTTGGCCTCCCAAAGTGCTGGGATTACAGGAGTGAGCCACCCAGCCAACCAGCGTATTTTTTTAATCATATATGTTGAGGTATAATTAATGTAATATAAAATGTACTCATTTTAAGTGTCAATTTTTATAACTTTTTTTTTTTTTTTTTTTTTTGAGACAGAGTTTCACTCTTGTTGCCCAGGCGGGAGTGCAATGGTACGCTGTCTGCTCACAGCAACCTCCACCTCCTGGGTTCAAGCCATTCTTCTGCCCCAGCCTCCAAAGTAGCTGGGACTACAGGCATGTGCCACCACACCAGGCTAATTTTGTATTTTTAGTAGAGACAGGGTTTCTCCATGTTGGTCAGGCTGGTCTCGAACTCCCGACCTCAGGTGATCCACCCACCTCAGCCTCCCAAAGTGCTGGGATTACAGGCATGAGCCACCATACCCATTCAATTTTTATAATATTTTAAAACAGTTTTATTGACATATAATTGGCATATAGTAAACTGCACACATTTAAAGTATAAAATTTGCTAAGTTACCCTGTATATTGTGAAACCATTACACAATCAAAATAATAAACATATCCATCACCTCCAAAATAAATCCCTCCCTCATGTCCCTCTCTACCCACTGCCCAGGTAAGCACTGATCATCTCTCTGTCACTATAACTTAGTTTTCATTTTCTAGAATTTTGTGTAACGGAATTATGTGGTGATTTTTTTCTTTCTTTTTTAAAAATATGGTGATTTTTAAAATTTAGCATCATTCACTCAGCAAAATTATTTTGAGATTCATCCATGTTGCTGTATGTATCAGTACTTCATTCCTTTTTATTGTTGAGTAGTATTCCATTGTATGGATGTACTACAATTTACTTACCATTTATCTATAGGGATGGACATTGAGTTATTTCCAGTGTTTGGCTATTACAGATAAAGCTACTGGAAACTTTCATGTAAAATTATTTGTATAGACTTATGCTTTCATTTATCTTGGGTAACTACTGGGGTAGAATGGGTAGATCATATGATAAATATATGTTTATTTTTTAAGAAACTGCCACACTGTTTTTGAAAGTGGTTGTATCAGCCAGTAGCGGTGGCTCATGCCTGTAATCCCAGCACTTTGGGAGGCAAAGACAGGTGGATCACTGGAGGTCAGGAGTTCAAGACTAGCCTGGCCAACAAGGTGAAACTTCATCTTTACTAAAAAGGCATAGTGGCAGGCATCTGTAATCCCAGCTACTCAGGAGGCTGAAGCAGGAGAATCACTTGAACCCTGGAGGCAGAGGTTGCAGTGAGCCAAGATTGTGCCACTGCATCCAGCCTGGGTGACAGACCAAGATAATGTCTGAAAAAAAAAAAAAAAGAAGAAAGTGGTTGTATCCTTTTACTTTCCCAGCAGAAGTTTATGAAAATTCCAGTTCTTCCACATTCTTGTCAGCGCTTAGTGTGGGCAGTCTTTTAAATTTTAGCTGTGCTAATAGGTGATGAGTTACGGTATCATATTGTGGTTTTAATTTTCATTTCCCTAATGCCTAATAATCCTGAGCAACTTTTTATTCTTAATTTATCATCCATATATCTTCTTTGGTGAAGCATCTATTACAGTCTTCTGCTCGCCTGCCTGCCTTCCTTTCTTTCTTCCTTCCTTCCTTCTTTCTTTCTTTCTCTTTCTTTTTTTTTTTTTTTTTTTCAGTCTTGCTCTGTTGCCCAGGCTGGAGTGCAGTGGTGCAACCTCGGCTCACTGCAACCTCCGCCTCTTGAGTACAAGCAATTCTCCTGCCTTGGCCTCCTAAGTAGCTGAGACCACAGGCATGTGCCACCATGCCCAGCTAATTTTTGTATTTTAGTAGAGATGGGGTTTCGCCACACTGGCCAGGCTGGTCTTGAACTCCTGACCTCAGATCCACCTGCTTCAGCCTCCCAAAGTGCTGGGATTAAAGGCATGAGCCACCGTACCTGGCCTTCTGCCCATTTTCTAGTCGCATTGGTTGTTTGCTAATTATTGGGTTTTGAGAGCCCCTTATATATTCTGGATGTAAGTCCTTTATCAAATGTATGATCTGTAAACTCTTAACAGTGTCTTCTGAATAGCATAAGCTCTTAATTTGATTAAGTTCAGTTTATCACGTTTTTCTCTTATGGACTGTCCTTTCAGATCATATTTAAGAAATCTTTGCCCAATATGAAAAGTACAAAAATTTTGCCGGGCGCGGTGGCTCACGCCTGTAATCCCAGCACTTTGGGAGGCCGAGGCGGGCGGATCACAAGGTCAGGAGATCGAGACCACGGTGAAACCCCGTCTCTACTAAAAATACAAAAAAAATTAGCCGGGCGCGGTTGTGGGCGCCTGTAGTCCCAGCTACTCGGGAGGCTGAGGCAGGAGAATGGCGTGAACCCGGGAGGTGGAGCTTGCAGTGAGCCGAGATCGCGCCACTGCACTCCAGCCTGGGCGACAGAGCGAGACTCCGTCTCAAAAAAAAAAAAAAAAAAGTACAAAAAAGTACAAAAATTTTCTGTTTTCTTCTAGAAATTTTTTTTTTTTTTTTTTGACAGAGTCTCTCTCTGTCGCCCAGGCTAGAGTGCAGTGGCAGTCTCGGCTCACTGCAACCTCCACCTCCCAGGTTCAAGCGATTCTTCTGCCTCACTCCCTAGTAGCTGGGACTACAGGTGCCCGCCACCACGCCCAGCTAATTTTTATATTTTTAGTAGAGACAGGGTTTCACCATATTGGCCAGGCTAGTCTCGAACTCCTGACCTCATGATCCGCCCACCTTAGCCTTCCAAAGTATGGGGATTACAGGCGTGAGCCACTGCCCCTAGCCTTTCTAGATATTTTATAGTTTTAGATTTTTGCATTTGTGTACCTATTGTACACAAAGTCTTCCAGAAACTTTAAGACAAGCGAATACTTCCAAACTCACTCTTCAAGTCCAGCATTACCCTGATACCAAAACTAGACAAAGGCATTATAAGAAAAGAAATCTATAAGTCAGTATCTTTCATTTACACAAATGCAAAAATTCTAGAGAAAGTTTTAGCCATTTGAATCCAACAATTCATGAAAAGAATAGTAGTTACTGGCCATTCTTGGCATTCCTTGGCTTGCAGATGCATCGCTCCAGTCTCTGCCTCCATCTTCATGGCACCCTCTCTTGATCTCCCTATGCCTCGCTCTTATAAGTACACCTGTTATTGGATTTAGGACCCACCCTTTTTCAATATTAGGTCACATTCACAGGCACTGGGAGTTAGGAACATGTCTTTCCTGGGGGCCACAATTCAGCCTACTATGTCTGAGAATAAAGGTGTTTATTTTTCTCCTTTCTAAAGCCTGTATTCTTCTCCTTGCCACTCTACTAGCCAGGACCTGCAGTGTAGTTACTGACTAGCAGTGAGTTTGAGGATCTGTGAATGAGTAATGATAAAACACAACTGATGCTCACCATATAAAATATCTCAGTACTTGAGATGGGACAGAGACAAAGAGAAGGAACAGTAGCCACACACATAGGGCAAATGTAAACAGTTTTGGAGATACCTAATGTTCAAGGTGACAATAGGTAATTGGAAGATAACGAAATACAAAAATGACTTTTCCATTTATACTTTTGACTGAGCAATTTTGGATATACCTTTGTTCCCGTTCAGAAGGGAAGTCATCTAGGAAAGAGCATATTTAATTGCTGGACTAGGATGAGATTGGAATCAGGGAGGTATATTCATAACTATGTTGTAATTTGGGGAAATTAAGTTATGATACTTAGCTGCCTTCTCAGTGACTTGTTTGTAATATTTACAGAGGTGGTTTGCAAAGGTCTTACAAATAAGAAAGGACTTTTTATCCATGGTAATATGTTTGGGTTTTATTGTAAGGGGAACGAGAAACTCTATTTTAAAGGGAAAAGAATTATGTACAGATTTTCAAAATGATCCCCATCAAAGCTATTTGATGAAAAAGATTTTAAATGCACATATCCAGGACTTGTGCCTATAGATTTTGATTTTGTCTGGTTTGGTGCCTGAACAACAGTATATGTAAGAAACTCCCCTAAATCCATCCTAAATAGGAGGACCACTGATGTACCCTATTCTCCTACTCACCTATTTTACCATTCTTTTTTTTTTTTGAGACAGAGTCTTGCTCTGTCACCCAGGCTGGAGTGCAGTGGCGCAATCTTGGCTCACTGCACGCTCTGCCTCCTGGGTTCACGCCATTCTCCTGCCCTAGCCTCCCGAGTAGCTGGGACTACAGGTGCCTGCCACCATGCCCGGCTAATTTTTTGTATTTTTAGTAGCGATGGAGTTTCACCATGTTAGCCAGAATGGTCCCGATCTCCTGACTTCATGATCCACCTGCCTCAGCCTCCCAAAGTGCTGGGATTACAGGATGAGCCACCACTCCTGGCCTATTTTACCATTCTTAAAAGTCACATCATTTTCTGAGGTGTTTTGCCTTCTTTTAAATTGCACTACAATAATTTAGAGTTCTCTAAGCTAGGAACCAGCAAACTATAGCCCATGAGCCAAATACCTCACTGCCCGTTTTTGCATGGCTTATAAGTTACAACTGGTTTCTTCATTTTTTCAGTGGTTGAAAAAATCAAGATTTTGTGTCATGTAAACATTTTTTGAAATTCAAATTTCAGTGTCCATAAGTCAAGTGTTATAACACAGCCACACTTATTATCATCTGTGGCTACCTTGGTGTTGTAATAGCAGAGCTAAGTAATTGTGACAGAGACCATATGCCTCCCAAGGCCTAACACCTTCACTATCTGGTCTTTTACAGAAAAAGTTTATTAACTCCTGCTCTAAACCATTTATTTCTAATGTATGTTATTTCTGTTTTATCTTTTATTTCTACTATAAGGTACAACCCCCATCCCTGCCCCAACACAGAAAAATAGCATTATAGCATTTGTTTGCTTTTTTCTTTTTTTTTTCTTTCTTTTTTTTTTTTTTTTTTTTTTTTTTTTTTTTTTGCAGATTTGGAATACAAGTATATCACCACGAATTTACTTTCAGAAAAGAATGTTTGCAAACTCTATTTATCTCAATTGCATACAGGGGAAAAAAGTAAAAACACCATCCATGAGGACACCATTTTCAGAAATGCTTTGCAGTGCAAACATGAATTTGAGAGACAAGAGGGACACCAGATGGGTTGTGTTAGTCAAATGATAATCCAAAAACAAATATCTCATCCTCTACATCTGAAAATTCATGCTAGAGAGAAATCATATGAATGTAAGGAATGTAGAAAGGCCTTTAGACAACAGTCATACCTTATTCAACATCTGAGAATTCACACTGGTGAGAGACCCCATAAATGTATGGAATGTGGAAAGGCCTTTTGTCGAGTGGGAGACCTTAGAGTACACCAGACAATCCATGCTGGGGAGAGACCCTATGAATGTAAAGAATGTGGGAAGGCCTTTAGACTTCATTATCACCTTACTGAACATCAGAGAATACATTCTGGTGTGAAACCCTATGAGTGTAAGGAATGTGGGAAGGCCTTTAGTCGTGTTAGAGACCTTAGAGTACATCAGACAATTCATGCTGGAGAGAGGCCTTATGAATGTAAAGAATGTGGGAAGGCCTTTAGACTTCATTATCAACTAACTGAACATCAAAGAATTCATACTGGTGAGAGGCCTTATGAATGTAAGGTTTGTGGCAAGACCTTTAGGGTACAACGACATATTAGTCAACATCAGAAAATTCATACTGGTGTCAAACCCTATAAATGTAATGAATGTGGGAAGGCGTTTAGTCATGGCTCATACCTTGTTCAACATCAGAAAATTCATACTGGTGAAAAACCCTATGAATGTAAAGAATGTGGTAAGTCCTTTAGTTTTCATGCAGAACTTGCTCGACATCATAGAATTCATACTGGTGAGAAACCCTATGAATGTAAAGAATGTGGAAAAGCCTTTCGTCTTCAAACAGAGCTTACTCGGCATCATAGAACTCATACTGGTGAGAAACCCTATGAATGTAAGGAATGTGGGAAGGCCTTTATTTGTGGTTATCAACTTACTTTACATCTGAGAACTCACACTGGTGAGATTCCCTATGAATGTAAGGAATGTGGAAAAACCTTCAGTAGTCGCTATAATCTTACCCAACACTACAGAATTCACACTGGTGAGAAACCCTACATATGTAATGAATGTGGAAAAGCCTTTCGTCTTCAAGCCGAACTTACCCGACATCACAGAATTCATACATGTGAGAAACCCTATGAATGTAAGGAATGTGGGAAGGCTTTTATTCATAGCAATCAATTTATTTCACACCAGCGAATTCACACCAGTGAGAGCACCTACGTATGTAAAGAATGTGGGAAGATTTTTAGTCGTCGCTATAATCTTACTCAGCATTTTAAAATTCATACTGGTGAGAAACCCTACATATGTAATGAATGTGGGAAAGCCTTTCGATTTCAAACAGAACTTACTCAGCATCACAGAATTCATACTGGTGAAAAACCCTATAAATGTACGGAATGCGGGAAGGCCTTTATTCGTAGCACTCATCTCACGCAACATCACAGAATTCATACTGGCGAGAAACCCTATGAATGTAAGGAATGTGGGAAGACGTTCAGTCGGCACTATCATCTCACTCAACATCACAGAGGCCATACTGGTGAGAAGCCCTACATATGTAATGAATGTGGGAATGCTTTTATTTGCAGTTATCGACTTACGTTACATCAAAGAATTCACACTGGTGAGATTCCATATGAATGTAAGGAATGTGGAAAGACCTTTAGTCGTCGGTATCATCTTACACAACATTTTAGACTTCATACTGGTGAGAAACCTTATAGCTGTAAAGAATGTGGGAATGCCTTTCGTCTTCAAGCAGAACTTACTCGACATCACATAGTTCACACGGGTGAGAAACCCTGTAAGTGTAAAGAATGTGGGAAGGCCTTCAGTGTTAACTCAGAGCTTACTCGACATCACAGAATTCATACTGGTGAAAAACCCTATAAATGTAAAGAATGTGGAAAAGCCTTTATTCGTAGTGATCAACTTACTTTACATCAGAGAAATCATGTTAGTGAGGAAGTCCTCCTATGTGTAATGTAAAGAGAATATGATGGCCGTTAGAAAATGCCCTTTAGCAGATAATTTATAATTTAAGAAATTTTCTGTTTGTTACAGAACATGTGGGAATCCCTTTTACTTCATGCTCACAATTTATCAGAAATTATTTCATATGTTAAAGAGTTGAAAGACTATAGCATCACTCAGTCCCTGTTAGACTTTAGAAGATTGATACCGATGCACTGCATCCCAAACCATCAAGGACCTTTTCCCCTGCAAACTGTTGTTGAACAGTGCTTCTCTAAAATGCAGTAATAATGGGCCAGGTGAAGTGGCTCACACCTGTAATCCCAGCACTGTGGAAAGACAGGAGTTCAAAACTAGCCTGGGCAACATAGTGAGACCCTGCCTCATGGCTTTAGTGAGCCATGATTGTGCCACTGCACTCTAGCTTGGTGACTGAGTGAGAGCCTGTCTCTAAATAAATAAATAAAATGTAGGCCAGGTACAGTGGCTCACACCTGTAATCCCAGCACTTTGGGAGGCCCAGATGGGCAGATCACCTGAGGTCAGGAGTTCAAGACCAGCCTGGCCAACATGGTGAAACCCTGTCTCTACTAAAATACACAAATTAGCTAGGCGTGGTGGCAGGTGCCTGTAATCCCAGCTACTCAGGAGTCTGAGGCAGGAAAATTGCTTGAACCTAGGTGGCAGAGGTTGCAGTGAGCCGAGATCGTGCCACTGCACTCCAGCCTGGGTGACAGAGCAAGATTCCTTCTCTTAAATAAATAAATAAATAAATAAATAAATAAATAATACTAGAATACCAGAAAAATGAAAAGAAACTGAAAAAACTCAGTTTTTTATTATGGTATTTAACTGAGTTAACTCTGTCAGATTGCTGCAAACATTTCTAAATACTTGCTCTCAGTATCTATAACTTTTGCAGAGACCTGAAGCAAACAATTTGTGGACCAGTGTCAACACATGGACCACACTTTATATAGCGCTGTAACAGAAAATGATTCTGTTAATGTAATGAACATGGGAAAGGCCAGCCTTGGCATATCTTTTTGATATATATAAATAATATAATTCTCACAATTCCACCTCCGTCTATGTGGTGTTTGGCAAAACATGCCCCTGTGCCTTCGTTTTTTAAAATGGTAATAATAGTACCACCTAATAGTATTTTTGTGAGGATGCAATGCTAATAAAAGACAAAACCTTTAAAAGAGTATTTGGCACATAGCGTTTGATCAATAAATAGTGCTTTATTTTTTTCATTAGGGATACACTTAGTACATTCATGTGAGAGCAAGGCCCTGTGGGTGTAAGGAATTTGTAAAAACCGTCTATTACCTTTCACTCCTTATTTAGATTGGGATAATTAACAGGATAATATCCAGTAAAATAGATTAAACTTCCATTTATAAAGTCAGAACCTATCTCTGAAAATTAATGTGAGAAAGAGATCTCTAGATTTGATGGGTGTGAAGATTATGAGAGTAAAGGTTTTAAAGACTCAGGGATAGCTATAATGCTTTTTCCTTTTTATAACCCAAAAAGCAGGTACGTCAGTCTGCTTTTTCTGCCCACAATTAATGATAAATTAGAAACTAACAGCCACTATCCATTTGGAAAAATTAAAAGAATAATGAACACTGTTATGTTCTATCTAGATTCAGCAATGGTTAATGTGTTGTCACATTTGGTTTGCTTATACATAATATTTACATATTTTGCTGTAGTTTTTGAGTATAAATTGTAGATACTGTAACACATCACATCTAAGAATAAAGGCTGCCTCCTGCTTAATTGCTATATAACAATTGTCCAACCTGTCTGTGCCCCAGGGCAGCTTTGAATGCAGCCCAACACAAATTTGTAAGCTTTCTTAAAACATTATGAGATTTTTTTGCGATTTTTTTAAAGCTCATCAGCCATCGTTAGTATATTTTATGTGTGGCCCAAGATAGTTCTTCCAGAGTAGCCCAGGGAAGCCAAAAGATTGGACCCCCACCCCCCAGTAACTTCACACCTAAGGAGATTCGCAATAATTCCATAATCTGTAATATTCAGTCTGTGTTCATATTCTCAGTTGTGTTCATTCTTTTCACTTGTGTAAAGAATGCTTTTCATAGGTTATTTTTAAATTCAGGAACCAAGTTCATGAATTACATCTGTGCATTGTTTGTATCTTTTAAAATAAGAATGGCTCTTCCCCCCACAACTCTATTGCAATATTGACTTTTTAAGCACTCAGGATAGTTGTCTTATAGAATATCACATTCTGGAGTTTTCTCGTTTTCTCAAAGTATTTTTTAATGTGCTTCTTTATCCCCAGTATTTCCCATTAACTGGAATTTGGGATTAGAGACCCAATTAGGTACAGATTAAATATTTTGGCAAGAATACTTCATAGGAGAAATTTTGTATTTTAATTTGTAACCCATTAGGTGGCATACAATGTCATTATACTACTATGGTATCCTTAGTTCATTCACTTGGTGTAGCAGAACGTACATTCCAAAGATGGCCACAGCAATATATCCCATTCTGCATGTTCACCTTACAATGTGATACTGACACTCCCCAAGAGGTAGAGCTCATGGTCCTTCCTTTTGAATCTGGCCAGGCGGGCCTGTGTTTATGGCAGGAGTAACACTGTGATTTCCACGACTAAGTCACAAAAGGCAATACAACTTCTGCCTGACCCACTTGGGATGAAGCCCAGCCACCATGCTACGAAGATGCCAAGTAACCACACAGAAAAGCTAAGTAAAGCTGTCCTGATTACAGCTGTAGTTGAGGTAACAGCTGGCATCCAGCACCAAGCGTATGAGGGTATGAGCCTTCAGATGATTCTAACCCTTAACCTTCAGAAGTTGTCCTAGCTGGTGCTAAGTGGAGCCGAGAAAAGCTTTCCCCCATGAGCCTGCCCAAATTGCAGATTTATGTGTAAAATATTGTCTGTTTTAAGCCACTAAGTTTTGGAGTAGTTTGTTACACAGCAATAGGTAACTGAAATACTTGTTTCATATGGTAATCGCCAGATTTCTCTGTTGTAAAGCTAAGTATTTCTTTTAATTTAATAAGTGATCTGTAGGGTAGTACTTTGGCATTTCGGAAATTTAAAATCTCCAATCATATAATGACACTAGATTAAAAAGAAAATGAAACCATAAAGGACAATTTAGAAATGAATGTGAGATCAGAATTTGTGAATGTGGTCAAACCTGTGCTCAGTGAAAAATCAATAACCTGTTAATGTATTCAGGAAACAAATATTGAGGGTCAGCGCTTTGTTTCTCCTGCTCACCACTCTACTCCCAGTGACTTAATACTGTCTCTTTAACATAGTAATCGCTTATAAAACTGTTAAAATAATGAAGAAGCATTAAACTCAAGAAACTAAGGGAAAAATAAGTCAATATAAGAAAGAAGGAAGGATCATTAAAAGGAGTTAATGAATTTGAAAATAAAATAGACTTATTAAGGCTTTGTGAAAAAATATTAATCTTGATTTTAGCACATCTGATCAAAGGAAAAAGATAATTACAGCATTGTGAATGAGAATTGGATGTAAGTACAGATGGAGGAGATATTTTTTGTTTTATCAAAAATTTTAAGGAGGTAATATCAAAATTTCACTAGCTCTTTGTACACTGATATTATAATCCTCATAATACAACAGATGAGGATAGTTCTTAAAAGACAAAAATGTAGGTGAGTCTTTATGAAGAAAGCAGAAATTCTAAACCATAAGCACATTCATTCAAAAACCTAGTAAAGCAGTTAAGCAAAACAATTTCTTTACTTGGACTGTCCAGGGATAGATCTGTTCTAGTTTTCCAAATTGATGATGGGAAAGGAAGAGCTGATCCAGTCCAAATATCTTCAATATCCATGTTCTCAGTTTTTCTTAGCTTTAGATGGCCAAAGTATGGCCTAGATTGGATATGATAATTTCCTCAATGCTTAACACTGAGCACAATTTTTCACATATTTGAAATCAAGGTGTATCTTACAATTTATGGCGTCTGACAATACTTCCAACCAGGTGGCAGTCATCAAGCAGTTTTGTGAGAAGCCTTCCTGGTAAGAACACAAAAGCATCTGCACCAAAATATATAGATTTAATGGCATGTAGGGGTTTGCGTGAATATATACAGTTGAAATTCAATTCTTAAAATAATTGTAACTCATTTCTTTAAGACTACCATACTACCACTTTCCTCAACTTAAACTAATGTCCATTGTCAACCAAACTGTCTGTGATCTCATGGATCCATTATGGTTTGCAACTCCAGGTCCATTTTATGCCAGTAAGACAGCCATAATATATCATTGTACAAGTCATTTACTATCTAGTTATATCATTGCTCAACATTTGCAAATTCTTTTTACAAATAACGCTAATTGGATGTAATAAAAAGCAGAGTATTTTGAGACATATATTAATGCAAAATTTTGTTACCATATCAGTGGATTGTTCCTTCAAAGTACCAGTGCCTTAACACAACATATCTAAAAGAACGTCTCTGGGATTAGTAGTACTTAATGGCACTTGAGAAATGGTTTGTGGGCACACAGCCTTGTGAAGTTTTGAATACTAAATCCCTTTTTTAAAAAAAATGCTTATTATCAGGCTATCAAAAGATTTGAGTCTTACAATAAAAATTTGCTTAACTTTAGTGCATGATAAACTTTACTAAGGAAGTCTCATTCAGAATATCTAGTATTTTGGGATGTGAACCCACACTGGAAATGCCATAACCCAAACACAGTGACCCTAAAGATAGAATATTCAGATCTTATGGCAGATGTTTAGCTATGCTGGGAAAGGAAATGAATGATGTATTTCTCTGCTGCTCACATATTCCTCTGCAATAAATTGCTGGCCCAGTTTTGTTTTTATATACTCACTACTATACTAATGAGGATGGCTCAATTTTTTATTTGAACATACTATAATGAATTTAAATTTTATTGGTAAATATTTATGTTTTAACAGGTTTTCACTATTTCAAATATACTTCAATAAATATCCTTGTCTGTGATCATTGGTTTATGTGAACTGGAATTTCAGTAGCTGTATATACATGGAAGAACAATTGCTCATACATGATACACTCTTTCAGTTATGTTAGATAATACTAAATCAATCATAGGTTCAAATACCCTACTAAATATTTCCAAATTGTTCTCTTAGATCCTGTGAACTGGTAAACTGAGTGTCCCTGTAACTTCAGTTTAGGTATGTTTTTGTATGTATTCCTAAATTTTGACTTAAGCCACTTTTGAAATGTATTTCTTGGCCTATCATCATTCCTTTACTTTGACTTTCATATTCTTGGCTTTCTCCATTATTTTTGTCTTGTTTTTTTTCTTCCCTCTAATTGACTTGAATGTCATTCTGGATACTTTGCTATATTGATGCAGTATTTTCTACCTACATGCATATAGTCTGACCATACATTCTATTTTTATGAGACATTTTAAGATTTATAGGTTATCAGTTATGTAATCTTTGCAGATTACATAAATAAAATTTTATTTTCCAGTATTCATATTTAATTTTCTTATTGCAATAGCTAGAATCTTCAGAACACAGTTGAATATTATGGTAACAGGTATCTGTTTTTCCAAATTTAATGGACTATTTCCCAACATTTTTTTCTTTGGTCTTATGTTTCCTCAGAACCCACATTTAATCATTTACTATAATATTCACTTTTCATTTGGGGATAAATTCTCTGCTGACTTTAAATTTCCTTCAGTATATGTGGGGGTAGAGGGATGCCGCCTACTTTTGTAGTGATTGTTAATTTAAAAACTGCCGAATTTTGTCTAAGGACATTTTGTTATCTATTTTATGTTTTTCTCCTTAAATTTATTGATGTATTGATTTGTACTTATGACTTTCTTAAATTTTAAACATTTCTTGTAATATGCTATAATTTTTGTCATACTACTAGAGTTCATTTGGTGATATTTTAATTAGAACTTTTCCATCTATAGTCAAATGAGGCAGTATTATAGTTTCTTTTTCTTTTATTGATAAGACTTTAGAGTTGTAATGATCTGTTCTTTAACACCTAGAAACAATTTGTCCTTAAAGTATTTACATTTTTGTATCTTGATATTTTATTTTATGAGACTTGCTAAATTCACTTAGCTTTAGCAGGGTTTATTTTTTTATAAATTACTTAGAATTTTCTATAAACACAATCAGGATATCTGTGAAGACAGTTCCTTCTAATTTATATTTCATTTATTTGCCATACTGCACAGGCTAGGGCATTCTGTAGAGTGTTGAATGGAAATGCTCAAAGCAAGGCTGGGCGTGGTGGCTCATGCCTGTAATCCCAACAACATTTTGGGAGGCTGAGGCAGTTGGATCACCTGAGGTTAGGAGTTCGAGACATGCCTGGCCAACATGGCGAAATCCCATCTCTACTAAAAATACAAATATTAGCTGGGCGTGGTGGTGCACCTGTGATCCCAGCTACTCGGAAGGCTGAGGCAGGAGAAGAGCTTGAACCCTGGAGGTGGAGGTTGCAGTGAGCCAAGATCATGCCACTGCACTCCAGCATGGGGGACAGAGCCAGACTCTGTCTTAAAAAAAAAAAAAAAAAAAAAAATTCTCAGAGCAGACATCCTTGAGTCTGACTTTAGTGAAAAAGCAGTCAATAATTTATCATAAAGTTCTATGTTAGCTGTTTATTTTCCCTAGATATTCTTTTTGTTTTTTTGACAAATCTTGGGTCAATTTGCCATTGAAGTCATCTGAATCAACCTCTCTTTGCGGAAAATACTTTTAATGGTAGTTTCAAGGACAATATACCAAAAATGTTGAATTTTTCTATCACAGCAAACAATTGAAAATGAAATCAAGAAAATTTCATTGATAAAGAACATAAAATGCTTAGGAATATATTTAATAAAACACATGCAAGACTACTACCTAAAAATTACACAATTTTGTTGAGAGAAGCTAGGGAAGGCCTTAATAAATTGAAACATGCACCATAATCACAGATGAGAAGACCCAATGTTTAGAAGTCATTTCTCAAATTGATCTAGGGATTCAGTGGAATCCTGTCAGAATTTGTTCTGAGCACAGCAATGAAGTGAGGATTGGAGGGTGCTGGTGTAGCTGCACTTTGAGGTAGGTTCATTAGCTGTTGCAAAAGGCTAGTGATAGTCACTGTTAGAAGATGATAGAGGAGGAGAGAGAAGGGACTCAGTAAGCATGGCAGCACCTCATCTTGTGCATCCTTCTTGATAAGGAAAGAGAGGTCCCTGGCTGTTGTCATGAGAATGTCAGCTGCTTGCTCTGTGGGGAGGAAAGGAAAAATACAGGCAACCATTGTCTTCCCTTTTCGAATACACATGATCTGTACAAAGTGGTCATCACTAGGCCTCTCTTGTCCAGGCTATTTCCCCCTTAAATTGTCATACATGCTACAAATTTTGTACTTTCGCTCATCCATTAGAGCAGGTCATTCTTCTAGACTTAGGAGATAATGTCTTTCATAGTCCTCTACGTCAAGGAGCAAACTGTAAGTTTTCTCAGTTATGACAGGGGTTTTTCTCCTCTTGTTTCGTACTTGTTTTTCTTTTGTCTCATCATCCTCACTCCAAGATGTTACAACACCATCAATCATTTTTTGGAGATGATTCACACTAGAAACAGTAAGCTTTCCCAAAGAGCCCTCAAATTGTACTGGCTTAAAGGCATGCTCCAGTTTGGCCACCTGAGGGGTGATAACCTTGGTGCACTCCTTTTTAGGGCCATCACCTTGTATTTCTTCAGCAGCTGATGGTTTCTCCAGCTTTTCAAAGTAATTCTGGTAATAAAAATCATCCAGGTAGGGATCAGTGCTTTGCAGTTGCATCATCTGAATTTTAGAGGCCCAATCCTTTTCCTGCTGCAACATGATATTGGCATATGGATCCTTTCAGAGATGATCGTGATGACTGCTCCAGTGACTTCCTCTATCTCCTGCACCATTGAGATTCTGATGCTGATTTCTGTTCTGTTGCTGTCTCTGATCCAAGAGTCAATGGTGCTGTGGATGGAGGTGAGTTGTGTCCAGTCTAAACATTGGGGCCTGAGATCTTAGGTTTTGCAAGTGAGGTTCTGGGCTGTGGAGGTGGTGTAGCGGAGGGTGAAGCACTAAAGGCATGGAAGCCTGGTGCTGGGGGAAGCATCTGCCCAACTTGCCCTTGTCGCAACTTGGGATTCATAGCAGCAAGTGGACTACAAATCCAGGGACCCATACAAACTGGCTGGGAGACATCTGTCCAGCCTGTTGTGCTCCTTCAAGAACCTGTGCTCTCTGAAGGGGGCTAAGAACAGGAGGAACACTAGGAGGAAAAGGGTGACCCAGGAGGGAAGAGTTCAGGACACTGTACAACTGATTTGGAGACATCCTCTTATCATAGGGAGCAGGATAACACGGTGGCACTGGGGGCCGAACATGGACAGGCTTCAAATGCAGAATCTTCCAAATTGGCCTTCCTTTTCAGTTGCTGGTTTCAGGTGGAGGAAAGTCTATGGACTAGGACTGCATAGGCTCTGTTGGGTAAAGCCATCTGCTTAGATGGGGTACCTATGGGAACAGTTCTAACAGGAGGACTGCCAATAATAGGTGAAGTTGACCACCTTGGTAATGCATGTTCAGAAAGGTCCTGATCATTTTCTGGACCCTGGGGGGCCTCTGAGGCAAGGCATATTCTAATACAGACATTGTAGACATTTCCTGAGTGAGCAGTGGTCCTCGGATTTGCCTCAGAACTTCAGATCCATCCCAGATACTGGAATTCAGACTTCCTGGTTGGGGCTGTAAAACTGGCCTGGTCTGTGCTGCCCTCATAGCTGGATCTTCTAGTTCATTTTCAATCACCATCTTACTGAGCCTTTCTGCCAGATTCTCCTCATGGTCACCCAACAAGTCTATTTCTTCCCTTTCTCCGTTGCCTGTTGGTTCATTAACTGCCACTGGTAGCTTTTCTTCCAATTCAGCCAGGCGCTCGTGCTTCCTGCCAATCATCATCAACTGCACCTGACCCAAATGTATCATCATTGAATTGATCAATCTCTTCATCTTCTTCTCTCAGTCCCTGAAAGTAATCTTCATCTTCATCCAGAAGACAATCCTCCCAAGACTCATAGTGGAACATTCTTGGGGAGGTGGGGAGGGAGCAGGGAGGGGAGTGGGAGAGGGAGGGAAGAAGCACGGACTCCCCAGCCTCCTCCATGGCCAGGTCCTCCACCAGCTCACGACCCTTGGCCACCTATTTCTGTTTCTCATATTTGTTCCTATGAATTCTAGTTATTATCATGTATCATTTCCTTACTCCAATACAACTCTGCTGTCATTTACTTCCTTTATGCTGCTATTGTCAAATATATTACATTTCCATGTTATAGGCCCAACAGTATAATTATGTACATATTGTATTATACAATTGTCTTTTAAATTTATTAAGAGAAGTAAAAGAAATGTGCATTTTTGCTGCCTTTTGTATATTATAAATATTTTCTTTTTAAAAATGTGGTTTTGAATTTCCATGTGGATTTACTTGCTTTGTTTGAATAACCTTTACAATTTCTTATATGGTAGATCTGGGAAGGGCTTTATTTCATCTTCATTTTTGAAAGACAGTATGTTACTGCTTCACAGAGCTTTTGTCCTTTGAGTACTTTGAATATATCATCCCACTGCCTTCATCCCCTCCATTGCTTTGGATAAGAAGTCAGCTGTCAATTGATTGGTGTTCCATTGTTAAGTGACACATCATTTTTCTCTTATACTTTTCAACATTTTCTTTCACGTTTAGCACTTTTACTATGATGGGTCTGTTCATGGATATCTTTGCATTCACTCTGATTACAGTTTGTTGAGATGATTGTGGGTATTGATTAATGTTTATTCAACAAATTATGGATGTATTTAGCCATTACTATTATTATATATTTTTTTGAGATGGAGTCTCGCTCTGTCACCCAGGCTGGAGTGCAGTGACCGGATCTCAGCTTACTGCAAGCTCCGCCTCCCGGGTTTACGCCATTCTCCCGCCTCAGCCTCCTGAATAGCTGGGACTACGGGCACCCGCCACCACATCCGTCTAGTTTTTTGTATTTTTTTAGTAGAGACGGGATTTCACTGTGTTAGCCAGGATGGTCTCGATCTCCTGACCTCGTGATCTGCCCGTCTCGGCCTCCCAAAGTTCTGGGACTACAGACTTGAGCCACCGCGCCCAGCAATTTAGCCATTATTTCTTGAAATATTTTTGTACTCATTTCTCTTTCTCCTTTCCTTCTGGTATTCTCATTACATGTATGTTGGTGCACTTAAAAGTGTCTTATATTTCTTAAAGGCTCTGTTCATATTTTCTTTGTTCTATTTTCTCATTCTATTTTATTTTCTTATTCTTTTTTCTAGTGGGAAGATGGAATTGAGGTTGCATAATTTCCATTGATCTATTTGAAAGTTTTCTAATTACTCTGCCAGATCAAATTTATTTAGCCCTTCTAATGAATTTTTTATTTTGGTTACTGTGGTCTTCAACTCCAGAACTTACATTTGGTTCATTTTGTCATTTAGCCTTATTGATTTTCTTTATTTGATGAGACATTATCTTTACATTTTCCTTACTTCTGTGAATATATAATGGCTAAATTGAAGTTTTTGTCTATTAAATATGACACCTGTTCCCTGTCATAGGCCAATCTGTTGCCTGTTTTTTGTTTTGTTTTGTTTTGTTTTAGACAGTCTTGCTCTGTTGCCCAGGCTGGATTGTAGTGGCATGATCTTGGCTCACTGCAACCTCTCCCTCCTGAATTCAAGCAATTCTTGTGTCTTAGCCTAGTTATAGGCATGTTCTACCACACTTATATTTTTATTTTTAGTATTTTTGTATTTTTAGTAGAAATGGGGTTTCATCATGTAGTCCAGGCTGGTCTCAAAACTCCTGAGCTCAAGTGATCTGCCAACCTTGGCCTCCAAAAGTGCTGTGATTACAGGTGTAAGCCACTGCACCTGGCCTGCTTGCTGTTCTCCTGTGTATAAGTCCAAGTTTCCCATTTGTTTGCATGCCTTCATTTTTGATTATTTTCCTAATAAGTAGACATATTAGGAAACATACTGTAGTGATTTGCCTGTCCCCTCTCCAGAGCTTGTTCTTCTTGTGGTTTGCTTGGTTATGTATTTTGTGTTTTGGCTATTTTAGTAAAATCCGTTTCCCTTTCCCCTTGCAGTGTGAACTATTTTGTGTTGTTCCTCAGCCTTAAACATATGCACAGTTACCCTGGTCTGACAATGGTTTTAAAAAGGAGTCTCTTTGACTATCTTTCCCTATCTCTCTGTTAAGATGACTGCCTCTTTGGTATTATTTCCAGCCCACTAGGCTCCACTGCCTTCTATCTGGTCACTCTATTGTTTTCAACATTTCCTTGGAGCATAAATTATTAAGCAGTTTAATATAATTTAAGGCAGGGCTAGTTTTTGAGGCCAGTTTTTGAGGTTTCTTTTGACCTTTTGGAGGGCTCCTTAGCTGTCTCTGCCCATGGAATTATCTGATTAAATCCCTGGCCTATGGTTTATGTTGTTGTGTTTACTTTTTAGGGGAGCTATTTGTTTGACACTGTTTCAGATAAATTCCATTCCTTTGGAGAGAGCTTCAGAGCTCTATTCTTATGGACCACCACTCCCTCTGGACAAAATCTCTGAACCACCGTTCAGGGTAATGGGCTGGATGGTAGCCATCTTGTTTTTTGTGTTATGAAACCTCTGCCTTACAAGCAAGTGGAGGCAAGGGCAATCTGGGTCCAAATCTGAGTTCACTGTGCCTGGGTAGACTTTCCAAACTGTGGGTGGGGCTAAGGGAAGCCAAGGAGCCCCAAACCTCTTAGTTGCGTTCACCAGGAATTTAGCCACTTTAACCAAGAGGAGGTGATAAGAAACCCGGGAGGCGTGCCCCTCCTGTTGATATATGACAAACCTCAATTGACAGCTGCAGCCCCATCCTCTTGGCAGCATCCACCCACAGTGAAGCTTCTATCAAATTGAGCTGTAAAGAGTAAAAGGGAGTCGGTTGTATCTTAAACACCACAAATTATCTTACCAAGTTCTTGGTTCTTACCAATGTTAGTAGAATTTCTTGATATTTCATTTCCTATATACTCTTTGGACACTTTCAGACCTCAAATGGCAAGGTTTTTATACATTTTTTTTCCAGTTTTACTAGAAAATGAGTTTGCAGAGCCCCACATCTACCACCCAGAAGTGGAACTACATATAGTCATTTAACAATAGTTTAGCATTTTCTGTCATCTCATTCTGGAGAATCATAGATGTGGCAGAAATACATATTCTTGAAGAAAAAAATATGTCTCCCTCACAGGTACTGTGATTTCAATAGGGTGTGGGATAAGTACATGACAACATGCATGAGATAGATACTCTGTTCTCTATAGCTCTGTGCTTTTGAGTTACAGAACATAAAAGATATATTGATAGTTATTACTTTTAACATGTCACAATCTAGTTGTAGCATTTAAGATTAAATTTGGTTGTAAAACAGTAAAATTGCCCCAAATTAAAGTGAATAAAAGATAATAAAAGTTCATTTCTCTGTCATATATTATGGATGTAAGCCTGATATTGTGGCCTTGCTCCAAACCAATCATGAATTTTACCATTCTGGCATCAGAATGGAATGAACACTCAGACTTATACAGAACTTGGAAGAATAGTAAATAATTCTGGATACCCTTCACCCAGATTTCTCAAATATTAATATATTAAGCCAGTGTGTTTTAAGAGGTTTCCAGAATTGCCAAAATATTCACTTATATCCTACTTGCCATAAGTTGTGTCACATGACAACACCTTGGAGAAATAACTGCAGTCCTTATTCTAGATAGTCATAGCCAACTGTTAATAAAAATTACTGGTTCTATAATCATGAAAGCAGGGTAGAATGGATATGGGGGCCTAATAAACAACAGATCCTGACCCACTGAGGAATCCATGGAGATGGTTTCACTTTGATCAATTACAAATGAAGACAGTGAATCCCTAGAGACCACAACTTGTGCAGAAGACACATGGAAATGGAACGGGATTCTGGAAATTAAGACACATAGGTCCATTATCCTTCATACCCCAAGCTGGATGATCACAATACCCTATAAAAGCATGACAGAAATCTTGTGTCTACTTCTTCTTCTTTTCTGGGGAGTCTATGAACATTCAAGATAACATCCATCACTGACTATTCTAAAACAAGTTTCTTCACAATGCTGCTCAGAAACACCATGACAAATTTGAATTGGAGCAATATTTCCAAAAATGGGATGCAGATTAATATATCATTTCAGCCAGGCCTTAATAGGAGATAAACTTCTCAGCTATCACCATACATAAAACATTATAATTCAATAAAATGCCAAATGCAAAAAGAGCAGATCATAGAAATGTAAGTTGAGAAAAATCAGAGTGAACTTCTGACCTTATGATGACATTTTCAACTCTGAAACTATTAAAATAATTCTAACAAAAGCAGCATCTTTTTTTCCATACCTGTAACTGCCACGTGTATGCACAGCAGCCAGATTTTTTGGTCTTTAATGCTTTTTTCCTCTAAAAGGAACCAGGACTCCCTAAGAGGGTATTAAATCATGAGTTGATTCCATGACTCAGGACAAGAGGCATGGGGGACATGAACCAACAAACAGGATCAGTCTAAAACATCTTCTTACGGCCTGAAAACAATATTCCTTTAAAACATCAAAAGAAAAAAATAAGAAGTAAAAATAAAAAATGTAAATGAATTCCTACTGGCCACATTATGTCAATTTGAGCATAAATAATCATAATTACTACAGGTGCTCCTCAACCTATGGTGGGGTTATATCCAAATAAACCCATCATAAATTGAAAACATCATACACCATATGTGTATTTATGACCTACAATATTTTCAATTTAACAATGGGTTTATCTAGATATAGCCCCATTTTAAGTCAAGGAGCATACTCTATGTCTTAGTCCATTTTGTGTTGCTATAAAGGAATATCTGAGGTTGGGTAATTAATAAAGAGAGAGGTTTATTTGGCTCACTGTTCTGTAGGATTTACAGGAATCATGGTGCAACATCTGCTTCTGGTAAGGGCCTCAGGCTGCTTCTACGCATGGCAGATGAAAAGGGGCAGTGTATGCAGACATCACATGGCAAGAGAGGAAGCAAGAGGGTGAGGAAGAAGGTGCCAGGCTCTTTTGAACAACCAGCTCTCACAGGAACTAACAGAGTGATAACTCACCCCCAATCCAGAGAGGATATTAATTTATTCATGAGGGATCTTCTCCCATGACCCAAACATCTCCCATTAGGCCCCACCTCCAACATTGGGATCAAACTTCAATATGAGATTTGGAGGGGACAAATATCTAAACTATAGCAGCATATCACTTTTGTACTATTATAAAGCTGAAAATTAGAAGTCAAACCATTTTAAGTTGGGGATTACAGGTGTGAGCCACCGTGCCCGGCCATGATTTTTAAATTTGTACATACTTGGCTTGTAACTTTAACAAATATATTAAAGTGTTTTATTATGTTTGCAAAGGGACTCTGACTTCCAACATAGTACTGCCAAGATGGCATGATGATAGAGTTTCATTGAAAGGCTGCCAGGGATTTCTTTTATGACAATTCTTAATGATACTGCCGGGATGTGCAATGACCCATAAAGGAGTTATGCTGGGTTAATACCTAGGGAATCTTTTGATTTCAAAGAAAAAAGTTCAAGAGAATGAATAGAAAAAAGAAACTGGAAATAAAAAATAGGGACATAAGATTTGAAAGCCAAGTTTTATATAATCTTGTTTTATAAGTTGTATATCATTGAAATATCAATACCTGAAAAACACTTGGAAAATTACAACTTATGATTATAGATGCAATTAAGTGGTTAAAGATAGAAGTAGTCTATCAAAAGAATAATCATCTGACCAGGGTATACTCATAGAAAGAAGAAAGCTATCAATATAAATTATCACTTTATAGATTTTTTAACACAATGGAATAAAATCACAAAGGATTATTCTTAATCTTAAAAAAAATTAATGTAATTCATGATGCCACAATGGTATCATGTTTTGTTTTGGGTGTTTTCTGAGACGAAGTCTCACTCTGTCGCCCAGGCTAGAGTGCAGTGGCGCAATCTCAGCTCACTGCAACCTTCACCTTCTGAGTTTGGGTGATTCTCCTGCCTCAGCCTCCCAAGTAGCTGGGATTACATGCATGTGCCACTACGTCCAGGTAATTTTTTTATTTTTAGGAGAGAAGGAGTTAGTTAGTCTCGAACTCCTGACCTCAGGTGATCTGCCCACCTTGGCCTCCCAAAGTGCTGGGATTACAGGTGTGAGCCACTGCTCCCAGCCCAATGGTATCATGTTTTACAGCTTGATTTAAAGGGTTTTTTATTTTTCAAAGTTTATCAATAGCTCATGTACCAGCCATGGGATAGGTGCTGGTATAAATGCTGAACAAAAAAAAAGGTTCCAGACAATCTTGGCTCCCTGCATAATCCGAAGGGTGCCAGTTTTGTACTGAGTACAGTGTCAGCCATATCACACAAGTTGAATTATGTTGACACTTTAATGGCATTCATTTCTCAATAGTCTATTTCAAATTTCATTTTGTATTCAATCCAGGGCTTAAATAGACATGACTATAAATTTTCAGAGATGACAATATCTCTCCATAGATTACTTACCCACTACAAACCAAATCTTTACAATGGACTTATGGCAGTTACCAGCTTACCCAAATGATCATCCCTAGTTTCACTAACGCAAGGACCTGTACGTAAATGTTTTCTGACAGTACAATATGACATACAAATAACCTACAAAGTATTCTTCCCCAAAATGTTTAATCTAGACCTAAGAAAGCCTCTGGACTTACATTCCCTTGTACAGAAAATACAACCAAGAACAAGGTTAAATGACACTATAAAGAAAGAAATCAAAACACGTAGCCGACAACATTTCTGACCTACTCAAATCAATGTATTTTGTTTTAAATGAGGAGAAATGTTCTAGACCAGTGGCTCTCTAACTCTGGTTGGTATCACAGTCACAAAACCTGGAGAAATAATAAAAAACAGAGGCCCAGGCTTATAAGCTAGGGCTACACTTCTCTAGGTTTACTAAGTTCCACAGGTGATTCTGATACCCACCATAATTTGAGAGCATACCTTCATGGGGTTTCCATGCTACAATACACTAAAGAGAGATAACCAAATGCAATGCAGAATCTGCAATGGATTCTCCTTAGAAAATGAATAGCTGTAAAAGATGGTTTGCCAGTCAATGAAGAAATCTGAAGATGGAATGATATTATAGAATTATGAATATTTTCCTTAAGGGTAATTATGGTACTATGGTTATATGATATTGTCTTTATGTTTGGGTAACACACATGCTGATGTAACAAGTGGTAAAGTGTCATGATGTCTAAAACTTATTCTCAGTGGTCTAAAACTTATTCTCAATGGTACAACAAATATACAAAAAATAAATGTGGCAAATTGTTAACAATTTTGAATCTAGGTGGGGGGATATGGGTGTATATTTTACTATTCTTTCCAAACCCGCAACAATTATCAACTAGGTTCACCATATTTTATGGGCAGGATTTATGGTATCCCCAATTACACTAGTAACATCAAAAAACACTGGTCACAGATCACCATAATACATATTAACAATAAAAAAAGTTTGAAATATTATGAAAACTACCAAAGTGTGACACAAAGACATGAAATGTGCACATGCTGTTTGGAAAATGGTGCTGATAGACTTGTTCACTGCAAGGTTGCTGCAGACCTTCAATGTACATAAAATCCAGTAACTGCAATGCACAACTAAGCAAGTATGCCTGTATCCAGTAAAATATTTCATGGGCAGTAAACTGTGAACATGGCAGCTACTCTACATTCCTCACATCAATAACTTTCTCACCAAAATTACCTCCTTTGAACTCTTAAGTCATTTAGTGTGGCTATAAAACATCCCACATTCCTTACACTCAAAGGAGTTCTCAGCAGTTTGAATACTCTGATGTTGAGCAAATCCCAGGCCACAGTGAAAGTTCATCACACATTCTTTTATGTTCACAGGATTTCTCATCAATATGAATTCTCTGGTGTTGGGCAAATTTTTCATACACAGTGAAGGCTTATCTATACTTCTTATATTCATTAAAATTCTATTATGAATTTTTTGATGTTGAGTAAGCAGATCATTCACAGTAAGGGTTTGCTCACATTCTTTACATTCATAGGGTTTCATGCCAGTATGAATTCTGTGATGTGCAGAAAGGACTGAACTAAGTCTAAGGGTCTTCCCACATCCTTTGCATTCACAGGGTCGCTCACCAGTATGAATTTTAACATGTTGAACAAGGCTTGAGCTACAAGTAAAGGTCTTTCCACATTCTTTACATTCATATGGTTCATACTAGTATGAATTCTTTGATGTGCAGTAAAGACTAAGCTAAATCCAAAAGTTTTCCACATTCTTTACACTCACAGGGTTTCTCAGCAGTATGGATTCTCAGATGTACAGTAAGTTCATAATTACTGCTAAAGGCCTTTTCACATTCATTACATTCATAGAGTTTCTCATCAGTATGAATTTTAATATGTTTCATAGGTTTGAACTATGACTAAAGGCTTTCCCACATTCTTCACATTGATATGGTTTCTTACCAGTATGAATTCTCTGATGTACTCTAAGGTTTCTACCACTGGTAATGCATTTTCCACATCCTTGACATTCATAAGGGTTCTCACGAATATGAAATCTATGATGTCCACGAAATTGGTAATTATATTGAAAGGCCTTCCCACATTCCTTACATTCAAAGGTTTTCACCCAAGTATGAATTTTCTGATGTTCAATAAGTTGCTACTGATGTCTGAAGGCTGTCCCACATTTCTTACATTCAAAGGGTTTCTCACCTGTACAAGTTTTTGATGCAGAGAAAGTTGTAGGTGAAGTCTAAAAGCCTTCCCACACTCCTTACATTCATAGGGTTTCTCACCATTATAAACACTCCGAGGTTGAACAAGGTTTGAGCCATGATTAAAGGCCTTCCCACACTCCTTACATTTAAATGGCTTCTCACCATTATGAATGATCTGATGTCCAGCAAGCTGTGTCAGAAGACTAAAGGCCTTTCCACATTCTTTACATTCAAAGGGTTTCTCACCAGTATGAATTTGGTAATGTTCAATAAGCTGGTAATGATATCTAAAGGTCTTCCTACACTCCTTACATACAAAGGGTTTCTCACTGGAATGAATTTTCTGATGCTGAATAAGGTTTGAACCACGATTAAAGACTTTCCCACACTCCTTACATTCATATGGTTTTACACCAGCATGAATACTCTGATGTTGAACAAGGTTCGAGACACGATTAAAGGACTTCCCACATTCTTTACATTCAAATGGCTTCTCACCTGTGTGAATGTTCTTATGGCGATTAAGCTGGGTGTGAAGACTGAAGGCCTTGCCACATTCCTTACATTCAAAGGGCTTCTCACCAGTATGAAATTTCTGATGTCGAATAAGGTGCATATGAAGTCGAAAGGCTTTCCCACATTCCTTACATTCAAAGGGTTTCTTTCCAGTATGAATACTTCGATGTTGATTAAGATTTGAACCACGACGGAAGAATTTCCCACATTCCTTACATTCAAAGGGTTTCTCACCTGTATGAGTTTTCTCATGCTGAGAAAGTTGTAGGTGAAGCCTAAAAGTCTTCCCACACTCCTTACATTCATAGGGCTTCTCACCAGTATGAATACTCTGATGTTGAACAAGATTCGAGCCACGATTGAAGGCCTTCCCACAGTCTTTACATTCAAATGGTTTCTCACCACTATGAATGTTCTTATGTCGAGCAAGCTGTGTCAGAAGACTAAAGGCCTTCCCACATTCTTTACATTCAAAGGGCTTCCCACCAGTATGAATTTGGCAATGTTGAATAAGTTGGTAATGATATCTAAAGGCCATCTCACATTCCCTACATACAAAGGGTTTCTCATTGGAATGAATTTTTTGATGCTGAATAAGATTTGCACCACGATTAAAGCCTTTCCCACACTCCTTACATTGATATGGTTTTACACCAGCATGAATACTCTGATGTTGAATAAGGTTTGAACTACAATTAAAGGACTTCCCACATTCTTTACATTCAAATGGTTTTTCACCTGTGTGAATGTTCTTATGGCGATTAAGCTGATTGAGAAGACTAAAAGCCTTCCCGCATTCCCTACATTCAAAGGGCTTCTCACCAATATGAATCTTCTGATGTCGAACAAGCTTTGTCAGAAGAGTAAAGGCCTTTCTGCATTCTTTACATTCAAAGGGTTTCTCGCCAGTATGAATTCGGCAATGTTCAATAAGTTGGTAATGATATCGAAAGGTCATCCCACATTCCCTACATACAAAGGGTTTCTCATTGGAATGAATTTTTTGATGCTGAATAAGATTTGAACCACGATTAAAGGCTTTCCCACACTCCTTACATTGATGTGGTTTTACACCAGCATGAATACTTTGATGCTGAGTAAGGTTTGAGCTACGATTAAAGGACTTCCCACATTCCTTACATTCAAACAGTTTCTCACCTGTGTGAATGTTCTTATGGCGATTAAGCTGGGTGGAAAGGCTAAAGGCTTTTCCACATTCCTTACATTCAAAAGGTTTCTCACCAGTATGAAATTTCTGATGTCGAGTAAGTTGTATGTGAAGTTGAAAGGCTTTCCCACATTCTTTGCATTTGTAGGTTTTCTCTCCAGTATGAATACTCTGATGCTGAATAAGATTTGAACCACGACTAAAGTGTTTCCCACATTCCTTACATTCATAGGGTTTATGTGTATTATAAATAAGAGAAGCATAAGTAGGCATTTCTTCATAGCTGATGATCTTCTGATTGATATATCCTTCTTGATGTCCCTGTAGTCCCTCAAATCTACTTCTATATTCTGAGTAGTTTCTAAAATAAAAGGCCTCAAGGCCAAGTGTTTTACTTATTTGCTTTATAACACGTTTGGGTAAATTTATTTCAAAAATATCATTTTCTGGAGATATTTTTTCAGGTCCATGTTTTGACTCCAAATCTGAAAGAAATGAAGAAGGCAAACATATTTTATTTTCCTATAACACACATGCATACAAAATCCATTAAACAAATGGCCAAAGTATAAAATATAATACTTTCAGGGAAGGGATCTGAAAAAGAAAAAGGGTGCCAATAATGAAGAAAGTTTATGTAAGATGGTGGTATACATAAGGGAACAGGTTAACTTTGTCAAATTTAAGTGTGAATCAAAACCATTTGGTGAACTTAATAAAGATATTGATATTCAAGCAACTCAGATGTACAGAATCAGAATTTTTAGTGAAAAAAACTGTTTTTTGTTTGTTTGTTTTTTGGGATGAAGTTTCACTCTTATCTCCCAGGCTGCAGTGCAATGGCACAATCTTGGCTCGCTGCAACCTCCACCTCCTGGGTTCAAGTGATTCTCTTGCCTCAGCCTCCAGAGTAGCTGGGATTATAAGTGTGCCACCACACCTGGCTAATTTTTGTATTTTTAGTAGAGATGGGGTTTCGCAATGTTGGCCAGGCTGGTCTGGAACGCCTAACATCAGGTGGGTGGCCTCCCAAAGTGCTGGGATTATAGGTGTGAGCCATTGAGCCCAGCCAGTATTATTATTATTATTTTTTTTAAGAGACAGGGTCTCTGTCTGTTGCACAGGCTATAGTGCAATGGCATGATCATAGCTCACTGCTATGGGACTATACTAAACTAAAAAGCTTCTGCACAGCAAAGGAAACTATATACAGAGTGAATAGACAAACGAGAGAAATCATCTCCAAGCTATTTCTCTGACAAAGGACTAATATATAGAATATACAAGAAAATGAAATAACAGCAAAAAAAAACCTCCAATTAAAAAAGTGGGCAAATTATATGAATAGACATTACTCAAAAGAAGACATACAAACAGCCAAGAGAATATGATAAAATGCTTAACACCACTATTCATCAGGGAGAAATGCAAATCAATACCACAATGAAATATCATCTTACCCCAGTCAGAATGGCTACAATTTAAAAGACAAAAAATAACATACCTGAGAGGATGAGGGAAAAAGGGAACTCTTATATACTGTTGGTGGGATATAAATTAGTACAATCACTATGGAAAACAGCATGCAGATCTCTCAAAAAACTAAAAATAGAACTACCATATGATCCAACAATCCCACTACTGGGTATTGATCCATAGGAAGAGAAATCAGTATATCAAAATGATACCTGCACTTGTATGATTGTAGCATTATTCACAATACCAAAGGTATGGAATCAACCTAAGTGTCGCCCAACAGACAAACAGATAAAGAAAATGTGATATATACACAATGGAATACTATTCAGACTTTTAAAAAATGAAATCATGTCATTTGCAGCAACATGGAGGGAATCGGAGGTCAGAAAGACAATATCAGACCAGGTGCAGTGGCTCACGCCTGTAATCCCAGCAATTTGGGAGGCCGAGATGGGTGGATCACCTGAGGTCAGGAGTTTGAGACCAGCCTGGCCAACGTGGTGAAACCCTGTCTCTATTAAAAATACAAAAATTAGCCAGGCATGCTGGCAGGTGCCTGTAATCCCAGTTACTCAGGAGGCTGAGGCAGGAGAATTGCTTGAACCCGGGAGGCAGAGGTTGCAGTGGGCCAAGATTGCACCACTGCATTCCAGCCTGGGCGACAAGAGCGAGGCTCTGTCTCAAAAAAAAAAAAAAGAAAGAAAGACAAATATCATATGTTCTCATTCATATCTGGAGGCTGAAAAAAGATCTCACAGAGGTAGAGAACAGAATGATAGAAACCAGAGGTTGGGAAGGGTGTGTGGTGAGGGGTGGGGGATGAAGAGGAGTTGGTTAATGTTACAAACATATAGGTAAATAGAAGGAATGACTTCTAATGTTCATTAGCAGAGTAGAGTGACTCTAATTAACAATAATGTATTGTATATTTCAAAATAGCTAGAAGAAGACTTGAAATGTTCCTATCACAAAAAAATGATAAACACTCCTCTGGTGGATTTGATGGATACCTCAAATACCCTGACACTTGCTCATGACACATTCTATACCTATAACAAAACATAATGTGTATCCCATAAATATGTACAAATATTGGGTATCAATTAAAAATGAATAAATAACTCTTGAAGAACTTCCTACAATCCTCACAATGATAGTCAAAAACCCTGTATGATACGACTCCGGCCTAACTCTCAGACCTCTCTTCCTGCTGTTCCATCACTTACTCCACCTTCGTGTTACCTGCTCAGTCTGACTAGAATACTCTCACCTGGACACACAACTTGAACCCTTACTTCCCATCTCTATGCAAGCATGCCCACTTCAACACAGGCACCCTGAGCACCCAAGTTCTGCCATTTCACTCCATCACTCCTATTTCCTTGTCCTAATAGTACAATTCTCTGGCATTCCTTATATATTCATTTGCTTACTTGTTTGAGGCATGTCTCACAAACTGCTGGTAAAGTCCATGACAGCAGTGACTTTCTGTCTTGTTCATTACCTGTACATTACAGTACTGACAGAGCCAAGCACATGCCTTCTAGGAATGTACACTCAATACATAATTACTGAATATGAACACATTTCTTAGTGAAAACACATATAGAAATCTAAATGCAATAGCAGAGTTGGAAAGTAGCTGGATCCAAAATACGTGTTAAAAGTTTACACTGGGGACCAGGAGAGTGTACACTGGGGGCCAGAAGCATTGGCTCATGCCTGTAATATCAGCTACTTGGGAGGTTGAGGCAGGAAGACTACTTGAGGCCTAGAGTTCAAGATCAGCCAGGGCAACATAGCAAGATGCTGTCTCTTAAAAAATAATTTTAAAAACTGTTTAAAGTTTACGCTGGGAAAGAAAGAGGAAACTCACTCCATTAAAAGAGGAAGAAAACACCAGAAATTAGGTGATTAGTAAATGATGAAGTTCCTTGGGGATAGCTCCTATAGTGATCTTATTTCCTTGCCAGGTCTTGGGCATTTTTATCCAACGGGGGGACCTTGGGTCATTGAAGAAAGTTTTCCAAACCACATCTCAGGGATGTGACTCCTGTCTGAGCACATGGGCTGTCCGGGACAATGATGGCTTCCCCCTGCCTGCTTTGCTCTCACTTACCTGGATACCATCTGCTTCTTTCTTTCCTTACAACAATCCAGGGCTCTTTCTCTTGCTCTAGTAACGTAATCACATCTGGCTTAGAAATGGAACTTCCTGCTTAAAAGAAATAACACATGTAGAATTTTTTTTAATATAAACATTTTTTTGAAACTCTGAGACCTAGTTAAACTTATAATAAATTACAAGCCTAAACAATATTGAGAAGAGACTCCAGATAAGAGAGGATTGAGGCCGGACGCGGTGGCTCAAGCCTGTAATCCCAGCACTTTGGGAGGCCGAGACGGGCGAATCACGAGGTCAGGAGATCGAGACCATCCTGGCTGACACGGTGAAACCCTGTCTCTACTAAAAAATACAAAAAACTAGCCGGGCGAGGTGGCGGCGCCTGTAGTCCCAGCTACTCGGGAGACTGAGGCAGGAGAATGGCGAGAACCCGGGAGGCGGAGCTTGCAGTGAGCTGAGATCCGGCCACTGCACTTCAGCCTGGGCGGCAGAGCGAGACTCCGTCTCAAAAAAAAAAAAAAAAAAAAAAAAAGAGGATTGAGTAAGGGATCGACTATGTTTGGAAAAAAAAAAAGGGCCGGACGTGGCGGCTCACACCTGTAATCCCAGCACTTTGGGAGGCCGGGGCGGGTGGATCACAAGGTCAGGAGATCGAGACCATCCTGGCTAACACCAAATGAAACCCCGTCTCTACTAAAAATACAAAAAATTAGCTGGGCGTAGTGGTGGGCGCCTGTGGTCCCAGCTACTCGGGAGGCTGAGGCAGAAGAATGGCGTGAACCCAGGAGGCGGAGCTTGCAGGGAGCCAAGATCGTGCCACTGCACTCCAGCCTGGGCAAGAGAGCAAGACTCCATCTCAAAAAAAAAAAAAAAAAAAAAAAAAGGACTTTCATTTAAACTAATAGAAACTTATCCTTCAAGAGGAGGTATAATTTAGTGGTTGACAGCAGGAACCTTCAAGCCAGATTACCTGGTTGAAATCCTGTCTCTGCCATCCACTAGTACTGTGACATTAAGCAAGTCACTTGAACTCTCTGTCCTTCAGTTTTCCCAACTCTAAAACAGGAATGATAATAATACCTGTTTTATAGGATTGATACTAATATTAAATAAGATAATATATGTAAAATACTTCTAACATTCACTGATATGTAGTAGCACAAAGTTAACAATTATTATGCTTATTGTCATTATTTATTTTGCATCCTTAGACACTTACAGCTCATTTTAAGAATTTTCACCCCACAGAAAAGCATACATTTCATGGCCTGAAACTTTCAACTACAAAACAAGTAACAGAATGTTTGTTGACGGAAATGGAATACATTGACTTTAGTGCTAAATGAATTCTGTGAACCCAATATGTAAATTGTTGAGGCTTTTGTTTTGTTTTGTTTTTTGAGACAGTGTCTTGCTCTGTTGCCCAGGCTAAAGTACAGTGGCATGACCACGGCTCTCTGCAGCCTTGACCTCCCAGGCTCAAGCAATCATAGAGGCTCTTTTGATAGAAAAACTCAACACACTCTTCTCCTTATAGGTGGGCCAGAAAAACAAAAACAAACAAGAAAATCTACAGTAATTCTGAGGTCAAACATAATATGAAACCCGGTTATTGAACAATATCATTCAACGAATATACAAGATTTCAAATTCAGCCCCATGGTCATGAAGCGAGAGAGGGGATTACAGAGACGACCAGCATCATGGAGGAGGCCACTGTGGAGTAGGCAAGATGCAGGGGCTCCAGGGAGGTGCCTATTTTCAACCCAACAAATCTCAATCCATTCCTTTGGGAATAAGAAGAAGGAATCCAACTACCTCTTAAAACACAGCCCTAAAATTCATGGTGAAGAAAGCTGATATTCCAGAGAACAGATGCTAAATTAACTGGGGCAGATGACCTTACCCAGTGAGATCAGGTGGCTGTAGTTCTCCAACATCACGTCCCTGTACAAGGTCCTCTGATCAGGCTGCAGGCACTCCCACTCCTCCTGAGAGAAGTCAATGGCCACATCCCTGAATGTCACTGATCCCTGAAACCACAAACACATGTATTATGGTGAAATTGAAGAAAATTGTTTCGAGACGAAAGGAGAGGAAGTGAAGGATTAAACTGCAATAAAGGAGCAATATGGAAAATTGCGGAGTGCCTACACATTCTTCAAGAATCCTGCTGCTGGCCTGGCATGGTGGCTCAGGCCTGCTATACCAGCACTTTGGGAGACCAAGATGGAAGGACCGCTTGAGCCCAGGAGTTTGCAAACAGCCTGGGCAACATAACAAGATGCACTCCCCGCAAAAAAAAAAAAAAAAAAAAAAGAAAGAAAGAAATAACTGTCGTGGTGGCATGTGCGTGTAGTCCCAGCTACTTGGGAAGCTGAAGTGGAAGTATCGCTTGAACCTGGGAGTTCAATGCTGCAGTGAAGTGTGATGGCATTACTGCAGTCCAGCCTGAGCTACTGAGTGAGACCCTGTCTCAAAAAAAAAAAAAAAGTAGTTGCATACAACTGAGGAATGCCCTTAATCCTCAAGCTCATTGTGGTATCCGATGATAGCAAAAGGATTTTTTCTTGTCAATGACAACTGATTTTTATAAGCTGCCTGAAATTCAAAATAACTAACATATTAGATTTAGTCATTGTTTTCTATTTATACATTTAAGATGGTCAGAGTCTCTAAGCTTTTCCCCAATTCAGAGAATCTGTAATCACCTACCACTCATGCTCTGAATAATCTCCGTTACTGCCCACTGTCCTCACTGATCACTTTCTTTTTTTTTTTTTTTTTTTTTTTTGAGACGGAGTCTCGCTCTGTCGCCCAGGCTGGAGTGCAGTGGCGCGATCTCGGCTCACTGCAAGCTCCGCCTCCCGGGTTCCCGCCATTCTCCTGCCTCAGCCTCCTGAGTAGCTGGGACTACAGGCGCCCGCCACCGCGCCCGGCTAATTTTTTGTATTTTTAGTAGAGACGGGGTTTCACTGTGGTCTCGATCTCCTGACCTTGTGATCCGCCCGCCTCGGCCTCCCAAAGTGCTGGGATTACAGGCTTGAGCCACCGCGCCCGGCCACTGATCACTTTCTTAAAAGCCTCATAAAGCAGATCACCTTGTCACACTTGCAGACTGAGGCCACTCGCTACGGAATCCGACCTTAGCTACCTGGAAAGCTCCAGTCTGTGGAGAAGTTTCAAGGTGTTCCCAAGTGTGGTCAAATGCAACAATCATCTGTAACTTATCAAACGCACAAGACCGTGTGTCCCTGTGGGGACCGACTCCTCCACTGTTCCAACATTCTTTCTGACCAAGGACTGAGCTCAGAGCACAGACTGAATAACCAGCTCAAAGAAAACATCAAAGCCAGTGGGAAAACAGAGGTATCAATAGGAAGAGCGCTGACCTTTATTTTTTGGTCACCAACCTTCACTGTAATGGGACAAACTGGGGTGTAAGATCGTGGATGCTGGCCGGGCGCAGTGGCTCACACCAGTAATCCCAGCACTTTGGGAGGCCGAGGCAGGGGGATCACGAGGTCAGGAGATCGAGACCATCCTGGCCAACATGGTGAAACCCCATCTCCACTAAAAATACAAAAAATTAGCCGGGAGTGGTGGCAGGCGCCTGTAGTCCCAGCTACTCAGGAGGCTGAGGCAAGAGAATCGCTTGAACCCGGGAGGCGGATGTTGCAGTAAGCCGAGATCACGCCACTGCACTCCAGCCCGGGTGAAAGAGCAAGACTCCATCTCAAAAAAAAAAAAAAAAAAAAAAAAAAAAAAAAAAAAAAAAGGTGTTGATCCTTAGGTAAGAAGCTTCAGGTGAAATAATAAGTCACCTAACCTGAAAGTCACCGTATTTCAAGAAGAAGAGAGAACTACCAACTTACATGGACCATGTTTCTAGAATTACAAAATTGGTCAATCTTCCTCGGGCTTCTTCCCTGGAAAACAACAAGAAACAAAAGGCCATAAGTCAAGCTCTGTCCCAAAGCACTAGAGCAAATAACTATTTTATTCTCCATTCCTATTTCTCAACTACTCCTGTTAACACGCACACTTCCCCGCCTCCCACATCACTCCCTTTTCCCCTACACACACTCTCTCACAAATAAACTGGCAGTGAACAGGTGGAGTGTGGATGAAACCAAGCTCTCGCCTACATCCCAGGGAACCTGCGGCAGAAGCATGATTGCCCAGCACAGGCATTTCAGCCTTGAAGTTGCTCAAAAGACACTCTAGCAGGAGGGCTTCCAGCCAGTCCTCCAGTCTGGGGATACCTATCTTGGCTTAGGACTGGGCCTCTGATCCTGCTGTAAGCAATCCTCCTCCCCTAGCCCCACCTTTCAGAGCTGAGAAGGGATTGCGTCTCCAATCCAGAACCTCTCTGTGAACTCAGGATTGGGTGCAGTGGGGCAAGGCATGAGAACTGGAAAGGATATAGACAGAATTGCATGGGCAGTGTTCAGCATTCTGAGCTCACCAAAAGCCAGCTGGTTAAGTACAGTTCAGAATAGCCATGTAATAGAATACGAAGTAATCATTAAATGTTCTAGACATACAATTAACAGAAAAATCAGGTTACAAAGCAGGATAGACAATATGATTACATTTGTAAAATATATGTATAAATATTAAGAAAGAGACTAACAGACATCAATAGAAAAAAATTTAGACAGGTGTATGCATGCTAACAGTACTTATCTCTGTGTTGTAGCCCCAATTTTCTTCTTTTTGCTTAAGAGTACTTCATAATTGTGACTATGCCCAGGCATTAAGTTGGAATATATAATTATATTCTCTCACATACACACATATATATATACACACACATACACATGTGTATGTATCTGTATATGTACATATTTAAATGTACATACACATTTTTTTTTCCTGTGAGGAAATTGTTCTCCAAATTAGATGAAAGACACCTTTTATTTAGACATCTTCCTTTCAACTTGGGGACAAAAAAAGGAAACTCTACTGAGCTCTTGTTTTTATGTAATAAGTTTGCATCCATTATTTCCCAATTCTTGACCAACACTAAGATGTCTATGTTTTTCTATGTATGTTAGCACAATTTCTAAAACAAAAAATTGCCTACAAGTCCCCAATCAATGTCTTGTATGCATTAATGATGGTCATATTTCTACATCCGAATTCAAAAATAAAAATAAAACGGAGTTATCAGAGAGTACTTTTAATCATAAAAAACAAAAAACTGAGCCTGTCATGAGGATCAACAGAAAATATTAATGTGACTATAACAAACAACATCAGCTAGTTCTGACATCCTTTAGCTGTATCTCACCAATATAATTAGACATTTTCATTATCAAGACTCTTCTCTGAATGAACACAATGCAGATACGTGGCATCTGGCAACTACATGAGAAAATCTGTGGAATATACATCATCATGCTTGGGTTCCCTTCTTCACCAAATAACTCATTAAAATACCACTTTGCATATAATTCCTACAGAATGCCTTACAAAAACCCTATCTTAGTATATGGGATTCATATACATGTAACATTTTCGTGAGCATTATTGTTCATAGCATGAATACTGCTTAATGGCATATCAAATATTTCTTTCCATAATTCTTTATAGACATCATTTTATTAGCTGCATAATACTCTATCACTTGAGTCTAGTATAATTTGCTTAGTGATTTCCATATTACAGGACACTTAGTTTACATGAGATCATTTACAGTGTCATTCCAGGTATCACAGTCTTTTGATTCTAGACTAAGGTTTTTCACCCTAGGCACTACTGACATATTGTGGTGTATAATCCTTTGTTGGGGCTGTGGGGAAGGTTATCCTATGCATGGTACAATGTTCAGCAGCATCCCTGACCTCTGTCCACTAAATCTAAGTAGCACCTCCCCCACAGTATGACAACCAAAAGTTCTTTTTTTTTTTTTTTTTTTTTGAGAGGGAGTCTTGCTCTGTCGCCCAGGCTGGAGTGCAGTGGCCGGATCTCAGCTCACAGCAAGCTCCGCCTCCCGGGTTCACACCATTCTCCCGCCTCAGCCTCCCGAGTAGCTGGGACTACAGGCGCCCGCCACCTCGCCCGGCTAGTTTTTTGTATTTTTTAGTAGAGACGGGGTTTCACCATGTTAGCCAGGATGGTCTCGATCTCCTGACCTCGTGATCCACCCGTCTCGGCCTCCCAAAGTGCTGGGATTACAGGCTTGAGCCACCGCGCCCGGCCCAAAAGTTCTTAAACATCATCCCTGCTGAGAATCAATGTTCCATCTAGATCAATGGATCCAAGCCTCATGGGTCACATACAGTTTTGATAGTCTTGATATGATATACTATTTCTCCCTCTACATTGATACATTTCCATAGTACTTCAATATATTATTTCAAGAGCTTTGTGGTCCCCAAGAGCGTAAGTGGAGTTACAGGAACTCAGGTTAAGAATTTCAGTCCTACATTCTTTACAGAAATAGAAAAAAAAAAATCCTAAAATTTGTATAGGACCACAAAAGACCCCAAATAGTCAAAGCAGTCTGGAGCAAAAAGAACAAAGTGGAGGCATCAAACTACCTGACTTCAATATATACTACAAAGCTACAGTAACCAAAACAGCCTGGTACTGACATAAAAACAGACACCTAGGCAAACGGAACAGAATAGAACGCCCCAGAATAAATTCATGTGTTTACAACCAACTGATTTTTGAGACAGGTACCGAGAACATACAATAAGGAAAAGACAGTCTCTTCAATATATACTGTTGTAAAAACTGGGTAGTCATACACAGAAGAATGAAATTAGACCCTTTTCTCAAACCATTATACAAAAATCAACTCTAAATGGATTAAAGATTTAAATGTAAGATCCCAAACTATGAAACAAATAGAAAAAAAATATGGGGAAAGCTCCATGACATTGACCTGAGCAATAATTTTTTTTTTGGAAATGAGGTCAGAAGCACAGGCAACAAAAGCAAACATAGACAAATGAAATTACATCAAGCTAAAAAAGCTTCTGCACAGCAAAGTGAAGAGACTACCTACAGAATGAGAGAAAATATTTGCAATAATGTATCTGATAAGGGGTTAATATCCAAAATGTGTGAGGAACTCAACAGCAAGAAAACAACCCAATTAAAAAATGGGCAAAAGACCTGATAAACACATCTCAAAAGACGACATATAAATGGCCACAGTGTATGAAAAAATACTCAACATCACTAATCATCAGGGAAATGAAATTTAAACCTACAATAAGATATCACTTCATATGTATTGGGGTGGCTATTGAAAAGACCTAAGTTAACAAATGTTGGTGAGAACGTAGAGAAATGTGAACCACTGCACACTGTTGGTGAGAATGTAAAGTGACACAGACATTATGGAAAACGGTATGGAAGTTCTTCAAAAAAATTAGAACTAGAACTACCATATGATCCAGCAATCCACTACTGGGTATACATCCAAAGGAAATGAAATCTGTATGTCAAAGAGACATCTGCACACCCATTTTTATTGCAGCACTATTCACAATAGCCAAGATATGGAATCAACCTAAGTGTCTATCAATGAATGGATAAAGAAAATGTGGCATATATATACAATGGAAAACTAGCTATAAAAAAAGGGAAATGCTGTCATCCCCAACAACATGGATGAACCTGGCGAACATCATATTAAGTGAAGTAAGCCAGGCACAGAAAGACACATGATCTCACTCATCAGTGGAATCTAAAAAAATGTTTATATAGGCCAGATGCGGTGGCTAACACCTGTAATCCAGCACTTTCAAAAGCAGAGGCGAAGGCCGAGACAGGCGGATCACTAAGGTCCGGAGTTCGAGACCACCCTGGCCAACGTGGCGAAACCCTGTCTCTACTAAAAATACAAAAATAAGCTGAGTGTGGTGGCGCACACCTGTAGTCCCAACTACTTGGAAGTCTGGGGCAGGAGAATCACTTGAACCCAGGAGGCAGAGGTTGCAGTGAACTGAGATTGCGCCACTGCACTCCAGCCTGGGCAACAGAGTGAGACACTCTCTCAAAAAAAAAAAAGAAAAAAGTTGCTATCATAGAATTAGAGAAGAGAATGCTGTTTACAGGTTGGGGGTAATGTGGGTGAGGGAGGGAAGGAGGTGTTGGTTGGGGAAATGTTGGTCAAAGGATATAAAATTTCAGGAAGATAAGAGAAATAAGTTCAAGAAATCTATTACACAACAGCATATCTACAATTAATAACTATTCTGTAGTCTTGAAAAATTCTAAGAGAGTGGCTATTAAGTATTCTCACCACAAAAATGATAACTATGTGAGCTAATGCATTGCTAATTAGCTAGATTTAATCATTCCACAATGTACATATACTATAAAACATCATGTTGCACACGATAAATACATACAATTTTATCTGTGAATTTAAAAAGAATTTCTGTCCTAGATCATTTGAGCAACTCATTTTCTTACTATGCAAGCAGCAATCACAATGAATTACACATTCCCAATGCTCCTGTCCTATAGACAGTCAAGGGAAATGACCTAAAATGGCCACACAAAAACAAAACTTAAAACATTAAACATTATTATTATATGCCTAGCACTGCTCTAAGAGGCTTTACAGTATTCATTCATTCTAATGTTCATTACAAGTCTGAGAAGACCAGAAACAGACAGAACAAACATTCCAACCCAGATACTCTGGAGCCACTCCCCTATTCTTAACCACAATAGTGTACTGCCTCTCACAGTCCACACACGCAAATAGCCCAAAACGCAAGTGGAATTGCCAAACCTCAGAGAGATCTGGCAGTAATTACAATGATAATCTCATGGACTCTCCCAAACAAATCCTGACTCTTGATACCAATTTCTGTGCAATCACTTTCCAACTCCTGAAAGCCTCACAGAGGAAATCACCCAACCATCTCCATTCTTCCCTGCTTTGAAAAGGAGACCTGTAAAGACAATCAGATACCCGGTGTGCGATTCCACAAACTAATCTTCTTACCAAAGCAGAGTCTAAAATAAAGCGTTAATATAAACCTCTGGAGGACTATTTTTATACCAGCTTAGAAGAGAGCGCACAGGAAGGTGTGAATGATTTGCCAAATGGTTCTGTGAATATTAAGTGTAAAAGTGGGGAGAGGGCGGGGCGGGGGCGACACGATGGGAGGGGGCAAGAATTAATTTGCATATTCTCCTGAAATTCACTAAAAATTTACAGGAACTTTTTTTTTTGACGGAGTCTCGCTCTGTCGTCGCCCAGGTTGGAGTGCAGTGGCGCGATCTCGGCTTACTGCAAGCTCTGCCTGCCGGGTTCACGCCATTCTTCTGCCTCAACCTCCTCTGCCTCAACCTTTGAGCAGCTGAGACTACAGGCGCCCACCACCACGCCAGGCTAATTTTTTTTGTTGTTGTATTTTTAGTAGTGACGGGGTTTCACCGTGTTAGCCAGGATGGTCTCGATCTCCTGACCTCGTGATCCGCCCGCCTCGGCCTCTCAAAGTGCTGGAATTACAGGCGTGAGACACGGCGCCTGGCAGGAACTTCTATACTCTGAAATCAAAAACGCATGTCTTAAACAAATACAAAGCACAAACTCACCCTTGACTTAAGTGTGCAGCAATAACGCTCTCATCCTCCTACCGGTCCTTCTTTTGGATAATGGTACGACTGGGAAAGGATACGGCAAGCGTGAGACTCTAGGCTTTTCTTGGAGCGCAGACTAAGTTTGAAAGCACCCTCCATGGCCACAACTGCCCTCACTTCGTACGAAATGAGAAGGAAATAAAAGGAAGAATCGGTCCGAATTCGAAGCTGGTTCCTGGAGACAGATATCTGAAGGGATGCTGGGTTCTCAACATGTAGCTGCCCTCCTGGGGGACTCTCAAGAGACACTTCCAGCTCTCAAATACCCACCCCGAGCCCAGATCTGCGCCTTCTTATGCAAAGCTTCATTCTCGGCTCAATATCTGACCTCCCTACTGGGGCAATTCCTCTGCTGCAGCCTCCGCAGCTTTGAAGGGGAAAGACGGAGGAAGCAGCAGGAGCCTAGTACCACTGCACAGTGACACTCACACAGCCCCAGCAAAATGCACTGCGTCCACAAGCCCTCCCGGTCCTGTGCACAGGGCCTCACGCACACACTCACACAGTCCCTTCCGTCACTCAAGATCACACAATCCCCCTCGTCTGATGCCCGCGCACACGCACGCCTAGGGATCTGGCAGATTCCGTCTGCGCCCCGGGTTCCTCTGAGCGACTCGCTCTCGCCCACCCGCACTGCCGGGTCGGTCAGATTCGAGTCCCAGTCCACGAAGACCTCCCTTAGCCACCGATTTCTTCTTAGGACGTGAAGACCTTACCCAGCTAAGTCGTCAACCCCTGGAGGCCGGAAGTGGAACCGTTAATTCCGGTGCGGTGGCCTCTGGGAAATGCAGTCCTGAGCAGAAAGCGCCTCAGAAGCCTTGGGCTCTAGTCAGTTCAGGTTGATCCCAGCATACACTGGAGGCTCCTAAGAGAGCCGAGCCTAATGGATTTGTGGGAGTTCCAGACCGTGGGGTGCAGAGGTTGCGGCCCCGGGCGAGGATCCCCGTCTGAGAGAAGCGTTGCTCTTCTCGGTGAGTCAGTGTAAATTACCTTTTCTCTCCACGCAGAAGAATGCAAATAAGCAGAACTTTTAAAGAAGAATTTAAAGTAAAATTACGTCAAGATGTAGCTGCTTTGACCTCTTCGTCTCAGATCCCAGCATAGGCTTCCACTTTGTGCTGTTTGAAGGGACTTAGGATAAATTTGAAAAACTTGAACTAAAGAAATGGTTGGAGAGGCCGGGCGCGGTGGCTCACGCCTGTAATCCCAGCACTTTGGGAGGCCGAGGGGGGCAGATCACGAGGTCAGGAGTTTGAGACCATCCTGGCCAACATGATGAAACTTCGTCTCTACTAAAAATACAAAAATTACCTGGGCGTGGTGGCGGGCGCCTGTAATCCCAGCTACTCGGGGGGCTGAGGCAGGAGAATTGCTTGAACCCGAGAGGCGGAGGTTGCAGTGAGCTGAGATCACGCCACTGCACTCCAGCCTGGCGACATAGCGAGATTCCATCTCAAAAAAAAAAAAAAAAAAAAAAAAAAGGTTGGTTTTACTAGAAGAGGAAGTGTGGTTTACATGAGAGATTTCAGAATCAAATATACTTGATTCTTAAAGACAATCTTCCTGTTATCTGGAGAGATAAACGTGATTCAGGATGGCATGGAAATGGATAAAAAAGTACACAGAGAATTACTTGCCTTATCTTGAAGGATGAATAATTAACACATTTTCTTAAAATAGTCTAAACAAATGCCAAAGGGGGCTTGTTTTTTGTAGGAAGAGCTCGATTTCACTGTTGTAATCTAGCAAAATTTAACTTTCAAAATGATTTTTGTAGTTTCCTATGCTACATAAGGAGGAAACATGGAATAATAAAGAGTAAAATGTCTTTTCATTCCCGACTGTGACAGAAAACAAATAGCAAGATAACAAACTTAACTCTACCAATAATCACATTAAATGTAACTGGTTTAACACCTTAAGAAGGTTGTCGGGTTGGATGTTTTTTTAAAAGTCAGACCCAAATACGTGCTACCTACAGGTAATACTTTAAATATAAAAGCACTAATAGGTTAAGAATAAAATGATGGAAAAATATATACCATCCTAACACTAGTCAAAAGAAAGCTGGAGTGGCTATATTAAAAACAAAGTGACTTCAACAAAAAGACTGTATCAGGGATAAAGAAAGTTACGTCATAATAATGATGAAGGATACAGTTCTCCAGTGGAACGAACAAACCTAAATTATGCCCTTAATAATACAGCTTCTAAGTATGTGAGTAAAAACCTGTTAAATTAATAAAGTGACAGACAAATCCACAATTACAATCAGATATTTCAACATATCTCTCTTGGTAATTGATAGAACTAACACAGGAAAGCAACAGGGTATAGATTATCTAAACAACATATCAACCTGCTTGATCTCATTTACACTTCTGGAACACTCTTCTCAAAGACAGTAAAATTCATCTTAGGTGGACAGGGGACACTTACCAGCATATACCATATTCTGGGCCATAAAACAAGTCTCGATAAATGGGTAAATGGACTCAAGTCGTACAAAGCATGTTTTTGACAAAAATGGAATTAAATTAGAAATCAATTAACAGCTCACTATATATTGTTCAAAGTAGTAAAAATTTGAAAATGTATGAATACTATGATAATTGAAATTCTATAATGTTTGAAAGTTTCCTTTATGAATCATAATTTTCTGTTATATCCTAAAGGGTAAACAATAACATATTTGCATTAAAACAAAATAATGTTTTGTAGTAAGGAAAAAATTTTAAGCTATCTATACTGACTATACATTAAAGAGCAGAATAATTATTTTTGGTATATAGTCCAATGCTTTAATCAGTTGCTTAGCCAGTATCACCGTATTTTTAAGGACATTTTTTCAATGCAGTCTATTATTTTTAAACTTTGATAAAATTGTATGCACTCTTCAATGTTGGACTTTATGGTTAATAAACTTGAAATTATAACTACCTTCAAAAGGCACTTCTCTGAACACCATATCTTTTAAATTGAGATATATACTCTGCATATACTAAGGTAATCAGAAGTCTTAGAATATATCCAATGAAATAAAAGATATCCTCATGAGTATTGTGAATATGGAATACTAGATTGCAAATATTTTAGCAGTTGTTGTTATTTTGCCTTCACAGTACATCTCTATTTTTTTTTTTTTTTTTTTTTTGCCACTTAGTCTAGGAAGGGTACATTTATTTAAAAATTATTCCTAAAGCCAAACAAATTGGCTCAATTTATGATACCTTTGAATGTTAAGCCAAATTTAGGTGTTACAGAAATATAAACCTTCTCAATAGAATTCCATTCTAGCACAAATTGTAAATGTATCCAGTTAAAAATGGGAGCACCATCAAAAGACTACTGCCATAGCTGAAGAAATTCCTATGCAAAATTGAAGAATTTCAAAATTAAATCCTGTATATAATATGTTATTTCATTACTTCATTCAGCTTCTTCCTTAATTTGTAGAACTAAATCCCATTGTCTTCATGTTGGCAAGTTCTGACAACTGAAACTCTGTTGAATTTCTATACTGAATAGTAGTGAGGATAGATGATATCACTGTTTTGTGCCAAATCACCAGAATCTTAAACAACCAAAAGGTCAAATAACAAATAAAAAGAGAATTTAGAAAACATTTTAGATAAATACAAATAAAAACACATGTTACTAAAGTTTATGAGATGCTTACTACTCAGGGAAAAATTTATAGCTCTACATGCGTATATAAAAGAGGAAAGATGTCAAATCAATGACCTAACTCTATACATTTAGGAATTAGAATATGAAAAATAGAAAAAAAAAACCAAAGTCAGGAGACGAAAGGAAATAATAAAGATAACAGGGGGGTTAGATTAAATATAATAGAAAAATAATAGAGAAAATTTACAAAATTAAAAGTTGGTTCTTTGAAAAGATCAAAAAAGTGGCAAAACTATAGCAGGACGGCACAAGAAAAAAGAGAAAACACCAAAATTACTAAAGTCAGAGCTGAAAGTGGAGACATTACTAACCTTACAAAAATGAAAATGATCATAGAAAAAAATGATAAACAATTGTATGTCAACAAAATAACCTAAATGGAAAGGAAAAATTCCTAGAAACACACAAACTATCACTGACTCAAGAAAAAATAGAAAGTCTTAACAGGGAGTGATGTCAGCAAGATAGCAGAATGGAACTTTCCAGCACTTAGCTCTCATAGAAACATCAATTTAAGCATCTATCTATGCATGAACAAACTTTCACAGGAGCTAAAGAATCCAAGTTGCTCACTCAGAGGGGATGGGAATGAAGCAGCTAGTAGACAACTGTCTCTGAGATAGCACAAATGTTGGATTTAGCAAATATCTGAAAGCAACTATTTTAATTATGTTCAAAGAACTAAAACAAGCCATATGTAAAGAATTTAAAGAAGAGTATGGCCGGGCGCGGTGGCTCAAGCCTGTAATCCCAGCACTTTGGGAGGCCGAGGCGGGTGGATCACGAGGTCAGGAGATCGAGACTATCCTGGCTAACATGGTGAAACCCCGTCTCTACTAAAAATACAAAAAACTAGCCGGGCGTGGTGGCGGGCGCCTGTAGTCTCAGCTACTTGGGAGGCTGAGGCGGGAGAATGGCGTGAACCCGGGAGGCGGAGCTTGCAGTGAGCCGAGATCAGGCCACTGCACTCCAGCCTGGGAGACACAGCGAGACTCCGTCTCAAAAAAAAAAAAAGAAGAGTATGACAATAATGTCCTGCCAATCAGAGATTATCAATAGAGAGATGGAAATTATTACTGCAATGAAAGCACTAAGTAGAAATTCTAGAGTTGAAAAGTACAATAACTAAAATAAAAAATTCACTAGAACTCAATAGCAGATTTAGCCCGAAAAAAGAATTCATAAACTTGAAAATAGGCCAATAAAATTATGCAGTCTGAAGAACAGAAAGAAAAAAAGAAGAAATAAAAATGAAGAAAGCCAGGCATGGTGGCTCACACCTGTAATCCCAGCACTTTGGGAGGCAGAGGCGGGCAGATTACTAAGTCAGGAGTTCGAGACCAGCCTGGCCAATATGGTGAAACTCTGTCTCTACTAAAAATACAAAAATTAGCTGGGTGTGGTGGTGGGTACCTGTAGTCCCAGCTACTCAGGAGGCTGAGGCAGGAGAATTGCTTGAACCTGGGAGGCGGAGGTTGCAATGAGCTGAGATTCCACCACTGTACTCCAGCCTGGGTGACAGAGAAAGACTCCGTCTCACAAAAAAAAAAAAAAAAGAAGAACGCCTCGGAGATATGTAGTATACCAAGAAAAACACCATCATACATATGGCAGGAGGGACAGAAGGAAAGAAAAAGGAATAATGCTTGAAAAATAATGACCAAACTCTTTGCAAAGTTGATCACTCACACACACACACCCTCATATACTTAGAATACAAAATGTGAACACACTCCAAGAGAATTGCAGATAAAAACTTAAAAACTATTTGTTGCCAGTAGACAGTAGACTTTCATAATAAGAAATATTAAAGTTCTTTGGGATGAAAGGTGACACCAGATGGTAACTTGAATCCACACAAAGAAATAATGAGCAGTGATTAAAGTCATTACATAGGTAAATAAAAGATAATATACACTTTTACCCTTTTACTTTAACTGATTAAAGGTAACTGCATAAAACCATAATTTTACAATTGTTTTGTTCATAATGTATAAAGTTGTCATTTGTGTCACATTTGTATTACTATAATAGCACAAAGGAAGGGGAGGAAGGGATCTATATTGCAGCAAACTTTCTATATACTATTAGTATTATTTAATCTATTTTGATTAAAATTTTATTTCTAATTTTTTGTGGAGACAGGGCCTCACTATATTGCCCAGGCTGGTCTTGAACTCCTAGCCTCAGGCAATCCTCCCACCTCGGCCTCCCAGAGTGCTGGGATTACAAGTGTGAGCCACCATGCCTGGCCACTGTTAATACTATATTAGTAACAATATCAATTAGATTTTTTAAAGCTAAGATATATATTAGGTTTTTTTTTTTAAGCTGAAAACAAACAGATGGAAAACAAAAGGATGGAAAAAGATATAAATAGATACCATACCAATGGTGATCAGAAGAGAACAGGAATGGTTAATACCACCATCAGACAAAATAGACTTTTAAAATGTTACTAGGGAAAGAGAGAGACATTTATTTAATGTTAAAAGAGTGAGTTAGGCCAGATGCGCTGACTCACACCTGTAATCCTAGCACTTTGGGAGGCCAAGGTGGGCGGATCACCTGAGATCGGGAGTTCGAGACCAGCCTGATCAACATGGAGAAATCTTATCTCTACTAAAAATACAAAATTAGCCAGGCGTGGTGGCGCATGCCTGTAATCCCAGCTACTTGGGAGGTTGAGGTAGGAGAATCACTTGAACCTGGAAGGTGGAGGTTGCAGTTAGCCGAGATTGCACCATGGCGTTCCAGCTGGGCAAAAGAGCGAAACTCTGTCTCAAAAAAAAAAAGGGTGAGTTAATCAGAAAAATATAACTACAACGAACATATACGCTCCTAAAAACAGGAGACTGCATACATGAAACAAAAACTGACAGTACTGAAGGGAGAAAATGACATTTCAACAATACAAGTTGGATATTTCAACATTCCATTCTCAATAAATATAACAACTAGACAGAAAATCTGCAAGGACGTAGAGGGCTTAAACAACACTACCAACTAGTTTGACTTAACTGATATTTATTGAACCCTCAACTGGTAATAAAATACATACTCAACATGCAACATTTTCTAAACTAAATAATATACTAGACCATATGGCAAATCATAATAGTTTTAAAAAGTCATACTAAGTATATCCTCTGACCACAATGAAATTAAGTTAGAAATAAAAAATTGAGGAAATTTGGAAAATTCAAAAATATTTTAAAATTATTCAACACATTGCGAAATATCCCATGGATCAAAGAAAAAATTATAAGAGAAATTAGAATTTTTTTATTTTACTTCTTAAAAATAGATATGGAATCTCGCTCTGTTGACCAGGCTGGTCTCAAACTTCTGGCCTCAAGCAATCCTATCTCAGCCTCCCAAAATGCTGGGAATACAGGCACAAGCCACCGCACCTGGCCTAGAATGTATTTTTAATAAAAACAAAAACAACCAAAATTTTTGGAGCAGCTAAACATGTTTTTAGTGAGAAATTTCTAGCTTTACATGCCTATACTGCTAGAAAAGAATAAAGATCTAAAATCATTTGGTAGACTTCACCAGTGAAGCCATCTAGTCCTTGGCTTTTCTTCGTTAGGAGGTATTGAATTACTATTCAGTCTCCTTACTGGCCATAGGTATATTCAGATTTTCTGTTTTTTCATGATTGTCCTAGTCACGTGTGTGTTTCTAGAAATTTTTCCATTTTGTCTAGGTTATCCAATTTATTGGCATACAATTGTTAAAAGTACTCTTGCATAATGCTTTTTATTACTATATAATTGGTAACAATGTTCTTTGTTTTATTCCTGATCCTAGTTATTTCGGTCTTTCTTAATCAATCTAGCTAATGGTTTGACAATTTTGTTGAGCTTTTCAAAGAATCAACCCTTAGTTTTACTAATTTTCTTTATTATTTTTATTATCTAATATGTTATTCTTTAATCTTTTTGTTTTTGTTTTTGTTTTTGTTTTTGAGATGGAGTCTCGCTCTGTCGCCCAGCCTGGAGTGCAGTGGCCGGATCTCGGCTCACTGCAAGCTCCGCCTCCCGGGTTTACGCCATTCTCCTGCCTCAGCCTCCCGAGTAGCTGGGACTACAGACGCTCGCCACCTCGCCCGGCTATTTTTTTTGTATTTTTTTTACTAGAGACGGGGTTTCACCGGGTTAGCCAGGATGGTCTCGATCTCCTGACCTCGTGATCCGCCCGTCTCGGCCTCCCAAAGTGCTGGGATTACAGGCTTGAGCCACCGCGCCCGGCCATTCTTTAATCTTTTTATTTCCTTCTACTAGCTTCAGATTTAGTTTCTTCTTCTTTTCTAGTTTCTAAGGGCATAGTTAGGTTGTTGACTTGAAATCTTCTTTTTTAATGTAAACACCAATATCTACAAAATTATCTTAACACTGCTTTTGCTGCATTCCATAAAATTGGTATGTTGTATTTTCATTTACTTCATTTTCATTTCTTCTTTGATCCACTAGTTAAGAGTATGTTTAATTTTCACATACTTGTGGATTTTACAGTTTTGTTTATGCTATTGAATTCTAGTTTCAATCTTTTAAAATTACAACTTCTTCTGCAGCCTAAGACGTAGTTTATCCTGGATAATAATACACATGTACTTGAGGAAAATGTGTATTCTGCTATTGTTGGGAGGAAATGTTATATATATACATATGTGTATGTGTTAGGTCCAATTGGTTCAAGTCCCCTATCTCCTTATTGAACTTCTGTCCTATTATTCTATACATTATTAAAAGCAGTGTATTGAAGTCTCCTACTATTATTATATAGATGACTATTTCTTACTTTAATTCTGTCAATGTTTGCTTCATATATTTTGGAGCTCAGATGTTTAGTGTATATTGATATATCTTCTTGGTAAGTTGACCCTTTTGTTGCATATTATTTGTCTCTTCTAACACTTTTTAACTTACAGTCTATTTTGTCTGATGTTAATATAGCCATGCCCATCTTTTTAATTGCCATTTGCATGAAATATCTTTTTTCATCTTTTCACTTTCAAACTATGTGTGTCCTTAGATCTAAAGTGAATTTCTTATAGATAGCATTTAGTTGGATCTCATTCTCTTATCCAGTCTGCCAATCTATGTCTTTTGATTGCCAACTTTGATCCATTTACATTTAAAGTAACTATTAATAAGGAATGACTTACATTTGCCATGTTGTATTGTATTATAGTTCTCTGTATTATAGTTCACCCACTCCCACATTTCCTCCCTTACTGCCTTCCTCTGTGTTAATTTTCTGTAATAACACATTTTAATTTCTTTTTTATTCATGGTATTTTTGTTAGTTTTTAATGGCTGCTATAAGATTTACCATATATATCTTGGAGTCAGCTTCAGAGCTATACTAACTTGATCCCAGTGAGATATATAAATGTTACTCCTATATAGCTCTAATCTATTGTACTTTAATTCTATTATTGTTCTACATTATTACATCTATATATGCTACAAACTCAATAATACATTGTTACACTTATATAGGTCTATGTCTATTAAGGAAACTGAATAGAGTATATATATATATTTATATAGGTTTTTTAATATGTAGGTTTTTATTGACTATTTTTCTACTTCTGTTTATTTGTTCCTGTGAATTCTAGTTACTATCATGTATCACTTCTTTACTCCAATACAACTTTGCTGTCATTTACTTCCGTTATGCTGCTATTGTCAAAAATATTATATTTCCATGTTATATGGCCAACAACACAATATGTACATATTGTATTATACAATTGCTTTTTAAATCTATTAAGAAAGTAAAAGAAATGTGCATTTATGCTGCCTTTTATAATTACCTTTTGTTTGTTTGTTTGTTTGTTTTTGGGATGGAGTCTCACTTTATCACCCTGGCTAGAGTGAAGTGGCACAATCTCAGCTAACTGTAACCTTTGCATCCCAGATTCAAGTGATTCTCCTGCCTCAGCCTGCGGAGTGTGGGGAAAAGAAAGATTAGACTGTTACTGTGTCTATATAGAAAGAAGTAGACATAAGAGACTCCATTTGTTCTGTATTTGAGATGCTGTTAATCTGTAACCCTACCCCCAACCTTGTCCTTGCAAGAGACATGTGCTATGGTGACTCAAGGTTTAAAGGATTTTGGGCTGTGCAGGGTGTGCTTTGTTAAACAAGTGCCTGAAGGCAGCTTGCTGGTTAAAATTCATCACCATTCTCTTAATCTCAAGTACCCAGGGACACGCACACTGCCAAAGGTCGCAGGGACCTCTGCCTAGGAAAGCTAGATATTGTCCAAGGTTTCTCCCCATGTGATAGTCTGAAATATGGCCTCGTGGGAAGGGAAAGACCTGATCGTCCCCGAGCCTGACACCTGTGAAGGGTCTGTGCTGAGGAGGACTAGTACAAGAGGAAAGAAGGCCTCTTGGCAGTTGTTGGCAGTTGAGATAGAGAAAAGCATCTGTCTCCTGCCAGTCCCTGGGCAATGGAACATCTCGGTATAAAACCCGATTGTATGTTCTGTTTACTGAGAAAGGAGAAAACTGCCTTACGGCAAAAGGCAGGACTTGCTAGCGCAGTGCTGCTCTTTATGCACTAAAAAGGTTTGTGGAGATGTTTACATATGCATATCGAGGCACAGCACTTTTCCTTAAACTTATTCATGTCACAGAGAACTTTATTCATATGTCTTACTGCTGACTTTCTCCCTATAATGATCCTATTATCCTGCCACTTCTTTTTGTTTAAGATGGTAAAGATAATTATCAATAAATACTAAGGGAACTCAGAGACCGGTGCCGGCGTGGGTCCTCTGTATGCTGAGCACCGGTCCCCTGGGCCCACTTTTTCTTTCTCTATACTTTGTCTCTGTGTCTCATTTCTTTTCTCAAGTCTCTCGTTCCACCTAACGAGAAACACCTACAGGTGTGGAGGGGTAGGCCACCCCTTCACCGAGTAGCTGGGACTACAGGTGCACACCACGATGCCCTGCTAATTTTTGTATTTTTAGTAGAGATGGGGTTTCACTATGTTGGTCAGACTGGTCTCGAACTCCTGACCTCATGATTGTTTGGGTGAGGGAGAAAGGACAAGATGGAGGAAGGTGAACAAGAAGGCACAATCCATGTTGCTTCCGGGTTCTTCCTCACCAACCTTCCCGTGCATGGGAAAATGCAGCCCACACCCGGGAAGATGCAGATCAACCGAGCATGCGCCAGGTGACGTCAATCCGAAGAGATCGAAACTTACCCGGCCACGCCTATGGAGACGCCCCTATCATGCCCTTATCCCGCCCACTGCCCTCCCCCTTCCAGTACCAATGCATAAAAGTCAGCTGCCGGCAGGAGCCCACGTGACTTCTTCGGCCCCCGCATTCGTGGACCAGGGAACCTCACCCAGAGCACCGGCGTGACTTCCCTGGCCCCCCATACCTGAGGACCAGAGAACCTCGCCCGAGAGTGTGTGTATATTTGCAATAAAAGACTACCACTTTCTTATGTACTTTGGCCTCATGTTTAATTATTTAGCTCTCCTAAATTAAATTAAACAAAACAGTGATCTGCCTGCCTGGGCTTCCCAAAGTGCTGGGGTTACAGGCGTGAGCCACCGTGCCCAGCTGTGTATAATGTTTATTCAACAAATTGTGGATGTTTTTAGCCATTATTTCTTTGAATATTATTATGCTTCTTTCTCTCTCTCCTCACCTTCTGGTATTCTCATTACATGTATGTTGGTGCACTTAAAGGTGTCCTAAATTTCTCTGAGGCTCTCTTCAGTTTTGTTCTATTTTCTCATTCTATTTCTTCATTTTATTTTCTTATTCTATATTCTAGTGGGAAGATGGAATTGTGGTTGCATAGTTTATATTGATCTATTTGAAAGTTTTCTCATTCTTCTGCCAGCTCAAACTTATTTAGCCCTTCTAATGATTTTTTATTTTGGTTATTGTATTCTTCAACTCCAGAATTTACATTTGGTTCCTTTTATGATTTTCTTTATTGGTATTCTTTATTTGATGAGACATTATATTTTCCTTTACTACTGTGAACATATATGTATATATAATGGCTACCTTGAAGTTTTTCTTTTAAATCTGATATCTGTTCCCTGTCAAAGGCCATTTCTGTTGCCTGTTTTTTCCTGTTTATAGGTCCAACTTTCCAGTTTCTTTGCATGTCTTATTTCTTGTTGATAAGTGGACATGTTAGGTAATACACCATACTATAGCAATTCTGGATACTGATTCCCTATTCTCTTTTTCAGAGCTTGTTTTTTGTGGTTGTTTGCTTGGTTATTTGTTTTGTGGGGTTTTGTTTTGTTTTGTTTTTGTTTTGAGACGGAGTCTCACTCTGGCACCCAGGCTGGAGTGCAGTGGCACAATCTTGGCTTACTGCAACCTCCACCTCCTGGCTTCAAGCAATTCTCCTGTCTTAGCCTCTCGAGTAGCTGAAACTACAGGAGCACACAAACACACCAAGCTAATTTTTGCATTTTTAATAGAGACCGGGTTTCACTATATTGGTCAGGCTAGTCTTGAACTCCTGAACTCCAGTGATACACCCACCTCGGCCTCCCAAAATGTTGGGATTACAGGTGTGAGCCACCGTGCCTGGCCGTGGTTATTTGTTTTTTGTTTTGACTAAGCTATTTTAGTGAAATAGCTTGCAGTGGGAAGCTTTTTGTTGTTTCTCAGAGGATGCGGCCTTGTACATATGCACAGTTACCCTGCTACGACAATGGTTTTAAACAGGAGACTCTTTGACTATCTTTCCCTGATGTCTCTGTTAAGAAGTCTGCCTCCTTTGGTATTATTTCTAGCCTAGTAGGCTCCACTAGCTTCTGTATGATCACTTGACTGTTCTCAACAAGTCCTTGGAGCATTAATTATTAAGCAGTCTGATATGATTTAAGTTAGGCAGCACTAGATTTTGAGGCCAGACTTTGAGGTTTCTTTTGACCTTAGGAGGACTCCTTAGCTGTCCTTCCCATGGAATTATCTGATTAATTAGCTGGCGTATTTGTTTTTAACTAAGGGGAGATATTTGTTGGACACAGTTGCAAATAAATTTCATTTCTTTGGAGACAGCTTCAGAGCTCTATTCTTATGGGCTGTCTCTCCCTCTGGACAAAATCTCTGAACCACTATTCTGGGCAATGGGCTGGGTGGTAGCCATTTTGTTTTTCTTGTTGTGAAACCTCTGCCTTACAAGCAAGTTGAGGCAAGGGCAATCAGGACACAAATCGGAGTTCACTGAGCCTGGGTAAAGCTTTCAACCTATGGGTGGGACTGGGGGAAGCAAAAGAGCCCCAAACTACTTAGTTGCATTCACTAGGAATTTAGCCTCTCCAACTGAGAGTTGGTAGGGTTGAGAAACCCTGGAAGCCTGCCTTTCCTGCTGGTATATGATAAACCTTGATCAAGAGCTGGAGCAGCAGCACCCTGGCAGCATCCACTCAGTGTGAAGCTTCTATCAAACAGAGCTGTGAAGATAAGAAGAGAGTGGGCTGTGTCTTAAATACCACAAATTCTCACTGCTCTTACCAAGTTTTAGTAGACTTTGTTGTTAGGTATTTCATTTGCTGTATACTCTTTGCACTTTTTCAGACCTCAAATAGTAATGTGTTTTAAATGCTTTTTTTCTTTTTTCTTTTTTTTTTTTTTTTTTGCTGCTTTTACTTGTCTTGCTGGTAAATGAGTCTGCAGAGTCTCCCTATCCTATCATCCAGAAGTGGAACTTCATACAGTCATCTATCTTTTAGCATTTTCTGTCATCTCATTTTGGAGAATCACAGATGTGGCAGAGATACATATTCTTTAAAGAAAAAAAAAAGTGTCCATTGCAGGTACTGTGGTTTTAATAGGGTGTGGGATAAGTACATGACAACGTGCATGGGATACTCTGCTCTCTGCAGATCTGTGTTTTTGAGCTACAGAACATAGAAGAATACATTGACTGTTCTTAGTCTTAATATATGACAATCTAGGTATATCATTTAAGATTTAATTTGGTGGTAAATAGTAAAACTGCCCCAAATTAAAGCAGATAAAACAAGATAAGGTTAATTTCTCTGTCATATAATATGGGTGTAAGACTGATATTGTGGCTTTGCTCCAAACTGATCATCAATTTTTCCAGTGCTGGCATCAGAATAGTATGAACTCTCAGACTTACACACGACTGGGAAAAATCATAAAGAATTTCTGGATATCCTTCACCCAGATTTCTCAAATATTAATATATTAAGCCAGCTGTGTTTTAAGAGAGGTTTCCAGAACTGCCAAAATATTCACTTACATCCTACTTGCCATAAGTTATGTCACATGAAACACCTTGGAAAAATAAATGCAGTCCTTATTCTAAATAGTCATAGCCAACTGTTAATAAAAATTACTGGTTCTATAATCCTGGACTCTAATCTATAACAACAGACTCTGACCCACTGGGGAATCCACAGGGAAAGTTTCACTTTCAACAATTACAAATAACCACATTGAAACCCTACAGACCACACTTGTGCAGAAGACTCATAGAAATGGAATGGTATCCTAGAAATTAGAACACACAGGTCTCTCATCACCCATACTGCAAACTGGATTATCATAATACCCTGTAAAAGGATGACAGAAATCTGTCCAGTTTTTTTTTTTCTGGGGATTCTACAAACATCCAAAATATTATCTGTTGTCAGCTGGGCAAGGTGGCTCACACCTGTAATCCCAGCACTTTGGGGGCTGAGGGGGGCAGATCACCTGAGGTTAGGACTTCGTGACCTGCCTGGTCAACATGGTGAAAGCCATCTCTACTAAAAATACAAAAATTAGCTGGGCGTGGTGACAAGCACCTGTAATCCCAGCTACTTGGGAGGCAAAGGCAGGAGAATCACTTGAACCCGCGAGGCAGAGGTTGCAGTGAGCCACGACCATACCATTGCACTCCAGCCTGGGCAGGAAGAGTGAAACTCCATCTCAAATATAAATCTATCTATCTATCTATCTATCTATCTATCTATCTATCTATCTATCATCCATTGTTGAATGTTCTTCATAACACTGCTCAGAAACACCATGACAAATTTGAATCAAACCAATATCTCTAAAAATGGGCAAGCATTTCAGACAGGCCCTAGCAGGAGATAAACTTCTCAGCTATCACCATACATAAAACCTTATAATTCAATAAAATACCAAATGCAAACAAGAGCAGATCATAGAAATGTAAGCTGAGAAAAATCAGAGTGAAGTTCTGAACTTATGATGACATTTTCTACTCTGAAATCATTATAAGAATTCTAACGAAAGCAACATCTTTTTTCCATACCTGTAACTGCCATGTGCACCCACAACAGCCAGATTGTTTGGTCTCTAAGGCTCTTTTCCTCTAAATAGAACCAGGATGCCCTACGAGGGTACTGAATCATGAGTTGATTCCATGACTCAGGTCAAGAGGCATGGGGGACATGGACCAACAAAGAAGGATCAGTCTAAAACATCTTCTTAGGACCTGAAAACAACACTCGTTTAAAAAGTGAAAAGAAAAAAAGAAGTCAAAAAAACAAATGTAACTGGACTCCTACTGGCTACATTTTGTCAATTTGAGCATCAAATTATCATAATTACTACAGATGCTTCTCAACTTATGATGGGGTTATATCCAAATAAACCCATCATAAATTGAAAACATCATATGCCAAATGTGTATTTATGACCTACAATATTTTCAATTTAACAATGGGTTTATCTAGACATAGCCCCATCTTAATCTGAGGAGCATATTCTGACTGAGTATGTCTTAGTTCATTTTATGTTGCTATAAAAGAATATCTGAGGCTGGGTGATTAATAAAGAGGTTTATGTGGCTCACTGCTCTGCAGAATGTACAAGAATCATGGTGCAGCATCTGCTTCTGGTAAGGGTCTCAGGCTGCTTCCACTAATGGCAGAAGATCAACGGGGACCAGTGTATGCAGACATCACAAGGCAAAAGAGAAAGCAAGAGGGTGAGGGAGGAGGTGCCAGGCTCTTTTGAACAACCAGCTCTCACAGGAACTAACAGAGTGATAACTCATTCACCCCTCAATCCAGAGAGGACATTAATTTATTCATGAGGGATCTTCCCCCGTGACCCAAACACCTCCCATTAGGGCCCCATCTCCAACTCTGAGATCAAACTTCAACATGAGATTTGGATGGGACAAATATCCAAACTATAGCAACATACCACTTTTGCACCATCATAAAGCTGAGAAATTGTTAGTTGGCAATTAAGTTGGGGACCATCTGTATAATAGTTCATTGGAAGAAGTCTGTTAAAAATCATGTTCATACTAATACACAAAATATACAATTATCATATCTAGTATGTCATACTCAAAAGATAAATGGTTATAAATTTTACAAAAGGAAGCTGCAGTTAAGAATGTTTAATTTACTGTTGATAGTAGGTGAGAAAGAGCTATTTATATGCCTTTTTTCCACCAACTTGATGCTTGTTTAGAAGATATAGTTACCTATTTGTATTCAGCTGTAAACGCAGGATGGAACAAATACAGAGAAGTTTTAGTAAGCCAGACACTTTCGGAAAAGACAGTATACTAGAAATGGGAAAAATGTATCCATACTAACGGCTACTCATAACTCCTATGTATCAGGTAAAAGGAGGTCCAAATAAAAATCAGTGCTATGGAGTGAAGGTCAGACTCACAAACCAAAGAAATGAAATATTCAATACATTTCACAATAATAAAATACCCCAATGTCCTAATGAAAAAGAATAAAAACATATACTCGATCCTCTTCTCCTAGGAGATGAAATATATTGTTTTAAAAATGAGTTACTCCAATGATATTAATAAGCAATACATATATAATAAACATAACTGACCAGTTAGATATATAATAGACAACAGATTAAATACCGCTGACTAAGCACAACTTAAGGAGATTATATAATTAAATGTATCCAAAAAAAAAAAAACCATTATTTAATTGACCTATCACTTTCTAATACATCTTTTTTACTAAAAATTTAAACAACTTAGTAACCATGACTCTGGGTCATCTGATATCATAATGTGGTTCAAGGTCCAGCAATCTTCTGTTTCTTTGATTGCATTTCCTTGTTTCAGGACAGGTAAAAATGTTAATAGCATAATAAAGACCAAACTGTCCAACTACCAAAACCCTGAAGCAGCAACAATGTCAAAGAATTACAAATAAAAGGAATAAGAATTTTTTTGAAAAGCAGCTAAAATTGAGAAAATTCTTTTTGTAAGTGAATTCAGTATGTTCACTGGGCTTGTAAGCAAGGAAATATTCTATGGATGCCTTCTCTGCTTTTAAAAGTAGTAGGTGATTTTTAAATTTTTACATATTTGGTTTGTAACTTTAGCAAATATTTTAAAGTGTTTTATTATGTTTGCAAAGGGACTCTGACTTCCAACTTAGAAATCCCAAGATTGCATGATGATAGAGTTTCACTGGAAGGCCTCCAGGGATCTGCCTTTTATGACAATTCTTTTTTTTTTTTTTTTAGACGGAGTCTTGCTCTGTCACCCAGGCTGGAGTGCAGTGGTGCAGTCTCTGCTCACTGCAAGCTCTGCCTCCCATGTTCACGCCATTCTCCTGCCTCAGCCTCCCGAGTAGCTGGGACTACAGGCGCCCGCCACCTCGCCCGGCTAGTTTTTTTTTTATGTATTTTTTAGTAGAGACGGGGTTTCACCGTGTAGGCCAGGATGGTCTCAATCTCCTGACCTCGTGATCCGCCCGTCTCAGCCTCCCAAAGTGCTGGGATTACAGGCTTGAGCCACCGTGCCCGGCTTCAATCTCATTTTTTAAGAATGAGGAGATGGATCAGGCCTTTTCAAAACTATCAAGCAGATAGTCAGGGTCTGTGAAGTGTGCCAAAGAAATAACCCCCTGCACCACAGACCATACATTTCAATCCCTGTATCTTTAACCTACTTGTTAAGTTTGTCTCCTCCAGAATCGAAGCTGTAAAGCTACAAATTGTTCTTCAAATGGAGCCCCAGATGCAGTCCATGACTAAAATCTACCGCGGACCCCTGGACTGGCCTGCTAGCCGATGCTCCGGACATCGAAGGCACCCCTCCCGAGGAAATCTCAACTGCACAACCTCTACTATGTCCCAATTCAGCAGGAAGCAGTTGGATCAGTCATCAGTCAACCTCCCCAATAGCACTTGGGTTTTCCTGTTGAGGGGGTTACTGAGAGACAGGACTAGCCGGATTTCCTAGGCCAACGAAGAATCCCTAAGCCTAGCTGGGAAGGTGACCGCATTCACCTTTAAACATGGGGCTTGCAACTTAGCTCACACCTGACCAATCAGGTAGGAAAGAGAGTTCACTAAAATGCTAATTAGGCAAAAACAGGAGATAAAGAAATAGCCAATCATCTATTGCCTGAGAGCACAGCGGGAGGGACAATGATCGGGATATAAACCCAGGCATTCGAGCCGGCAATGGCTACCCTCTTTGGGTGCCCCCCCGGCCTTTGTATGGGAGCTCTGTTTCCACTCTATTAAATCTTGCAACTGCGAAAAAAAAAAAGAATGAGGAGAAATGTTCTAGGTCAGTGGCTCTCTAACTCTGGTTAGTATCACAATCACCTGGGGAAATAAAAAACATGAAGGCCCAGACTTATAAGCTAAGGCTTAAGCCTCTGTAGCTTTTAAGAGCCTACATTCATACAATTTCCAGGCTACAATATACTAAAGAGAGATAACCAAATGCAATGCAGATTCTGCGATGGATTCTCCTTTGAATATGAATAGCTGTAAAAGATGGTTTGGAAGCCAATGAAGAAATCTGAAAATGGAATATTACAGAATTATGAATAGTTTCCTTAAGGGTAATTATGGTACAACAGCTATATGATTTTGTCTTTATGTTTGGGTGATACACATGTTGATTAAATAAAGGGTAAAGTGTCATGATGTCTAAAACTTATTCTCAATGGTACAACAAATATACAAAAAATAAACGTGCAAATTTGTCAATAATTTTGAATCTAGGTGGGGGTATATGGTTGTATATTTGACAATTCCTTCCAAACCCACAAGTATCAACTAGGTTTACCATCTTTTATGGGCAGGATTTGTGGTATCCCAAAGCAATTACAATAGTAACATCAAAAATCACTGGTTATTGATCACCATGATAGATACATAACAATGAAAAAGTTTGAAATATTCTGAGAATTACCAAAATGTGACATAAAGACATGAAATGCACACATGATATTTGGAAAATGGACCTGATTATCTTGCTTACCACAGGGTTGCCACAAACCTTCAATTTGTATAAAACACAATAACTGCAATGCACAATTCAGTGAGGTATGCCTGTATCTGGTAAAGTATTTCATAGGGAGTATATTGTGAATATAACAACTACCCTATATTCCTCATTCAAAGACTTTCTCACAAGAATTATCTTCTCCAAACACTAAGGTATTTAGTGTGGCTATAAAACGCCCCACATTCCTTACACCCAAAGATTTCTCGGAAGTATGAATACTCTGACGTTGAGCAAATCCCAGGCCATGATGAAAGTTCTTCACACATTCTTTTATGTTCACAAGATTTCTCATCAATATGAGCTCTCCGGTGTTGAGTAAATTTTTCATACACAGTGAAGGCTTGTCCACACTCCTTATAGTCATAAAATTTCTAACTATTATGAATTTTCTGATGTTAAGAAAGCTGATAATCCACAGTAAATGCTTTCCCACATTCCTTACATTCTAGGGTTTCTCACCAGTATGAATTTTAACATGTTGAACAATGTTTGAGCTACAACTAAAGGTCTTCCCACATTCTGTACATTCATTCACAGGGCTTCATACCAGTGTGAATTCTTTGATGTGCAGTCAGGACCAAACGAAATCTAGGTTTTCCCACACTCCTTACATTCATAGAGTTTCTCACCTGTATGAATACTCTGATGTTGAATAAGGTTTGAGCCACTATTGAAGGCCTTCCCACATTCCTCAAATTCAAATGGCTTCTCGCCAGTATAAATGATCTGAAGTCCAGCAAGCTGTGTCAGAAAACTAAAGGCCTTTCCACATTCTTTACATTCAAAGGGTTTTTTTTACCAGTGTGAATTTGGTAATGTTCAGTAAGTTGGTAATGATATCTAAAGGTCTTCCTCCACTCCTTACATACAAAGAGTTCCTCACTGGAATGAATTTTCTGATGCTGAGTAAGGTTTGAACCACGACTGAAGCCTTTCCCACACTCCTTACATTCACATGGTTTTACACCAGCATGAATACTCTGATGTTGAACATTGTTTGAGACACGATTAAAGGATTTTCCACATTCCTTACATTCAAGATGGCTTCTCACCTGTGTGAACATTCTTATGGCGATTAAGCTGGGTGGGAAGACTAAAAACCTTTCCACACGCCTTACATTCAAAGGGTTTCTCACCAGTATGCAATTTCTGGTGTCGAATAAGTTGCATATGAAGTCGGAAGGCTTTCCCACACTCCTTACATTCAAAGGGTTTCTCACTAGTATGCAATTTCTGATGTCGAATAAGGTGCATATGAAGTCGAAAGGCTTTCCCACATTCCTGACATTCAAAGGGTTTCTTTCCAGTATGAATACTTCGATGTTGATTAAGATTTGAACCACGACGGAAGAATTTCCCACATTCCTTACATTCAAAGGGTTTCTCACCTGTATGAGTTTTCTGATGTTGAGAAAGTTGTAGGTAAAGTCTAAAAGCCTTCCCACATTCCTTACATTCATAGGGCTTCTCACCAGTGTGAATACTCTGATGTTGAACAAGGCTCGAGCCACGATTGAAGGCCTTCCCACAGTCTTTACATTCAAATGGCTTGTCACCAGTATGAATTCGAGAATGTTCAATAAGTTGGCAATGATATCTAAAGGCCATCTCACATTCCCTACATACAAAAGGTTTCTCATTGGAATGAATTTTTTGATGCTGAATAAGATGTGCACCACGATTAAAGCCTTTCCCACACTCCTTACATTCATATGGTTTTACACCAGCATGAATACTCTGATGTTGAGCAAGGTTTGAGCTACGATTAAAGGACTTCCCACATTCCTTACATTCAAATGGTTTTTCACCTGTGTGAATGTTCTTATGGCGATTAAGCTGGTTGAGAAGACTAAAGGCCTTCCCACATTCTCTGCATTCAAAGGGTTTCTCACCAGTATGAATCTTCTGATGTCGAACAAGCTTTGTCAGAAGAGTAAACGCCTTTCCACATTCTTTACATTCAAAGGGTTTCTCACCAGTATGAATTTGGCAATGTTCAATAAGTTGGTAATGATATCGAAAGGCCATCCCACATTCCTTACATACAAAGGGTTTCTCATTGGAATGAATTTTCTGATGCTGAATAAGGTGTGCACCACGATTGAAGCCTTTCCCACACTCTTTACATTCATATGGTTTTACACCAGCATGAATACTCTGATGTTGAACAAGGTTTGAACTACGATTAAAGGACTTCCCACATTCCTTACATTCAAACAGTTTCTCACCTGTGTGAATGTTCTTATGGCGATTAAGCAGGGTAAGAAGACTAAAGGCCTTTCCACATTCGTTACATTCAAAAGGTTTCTCACCAGTATGAAATTTCTGATGTCGAGTAAATTGTATGTGAAGTCGAAAGGCTTTCCCACACTCCTTACATTCAAAGGGTTTCTCTCCAGTATGAATACTCTGATGCTGAAGAAGATTTGCACTACGACTAAAGTATTTCCCACATTCCTTACATTCATACGGTTTATGTGTATTGCAAATAAGAGAAGCATGAGAAGTATAAGTAGGCAGTTTTTCACAGCTGATCATCTTTTGATTGATATGTCCTTCTTGATACCCCTGTAGTCCCTCAAATCTTCCATATTCTGAGTAGTTTCTAAAATAAAAGGCCTCAAGGCCAAGAGTTGTACTTATGTGCTTTATAACCTGTTTGGGTAAATTTACTTCAGAGATGTCATTTTCTGGAGATACTTTCTCAGGTCCATATTTTGACTCCAAATCTGAAAGAAATGAAGAAAGCAAACCTATTTTATTTTCCTATAACATACATGCAAAGTCCTTTCATCAACTGAAACCATCAATTCAAACCAATAAAACCTTTATTGGTTTTATTAGCTAAAACCAACAAAGTTGGTAGATAGAACCTTTCTCGTATCACTTCCATTTCCAGTGGAAGCAAATGCACATCTGAGCCAGCCTGGTTATGTACATGTAAAAATAGGAAAATGAACCACCGAATGTTGATCCTAACTAGGTCAACTATCTGTTGAAACATATTGATATGTTCTATAGGACTTAAGACCATGAGACCCATAGCTTCATAGTCAGTAATTAGAATGTCCAGGATACAATCCAAATATACTGGCATATACAAGAAAATTTCAACTCACATTAGAAAAGAAAATCAACAGCAGCATTCTGCCAGGGGCCTGGGGATCACTCCACCCCTATTTACCATAAGAACCAGCACATAAAACTGGGGGGCCTAAGGTCAGGTCCACCAGACCCAGCTCTGTGCCCAAGTCCCCAAGCATACCATCTGGGAACCTGGGGATCACCCTGATCCATCTACCACCTTTGCTACCTAAGCACTCGTCACAGAGGCCTGAGGTCAGACCCATATAACCTGCTGCTACCTCCACAACTGGCACCCACCTGTACTCACAACTGGATGTTCTGTGGACTGGCTCACCCAGCCCATCACAGTCACCTCCAACACCAAGCACTTACTGCTTGGGAGCCAGAAGTTTGTCCTGTTCACTACTACTGCCACCACCCATGCCACACTTGCTACCCAAGAGTCCAAGAACCCATCCATCCACCCAGCATACCATTATCATCCAAACCACAAGGAGGCCAAAGAATCAATGTGCCTAGACACACCGATACTAGTACCAGCACAGACTACCCTGAGGCCCCAAAACAGGCATGTCTGGACTGCTACTGCCACCACCAGAGTCCAAGGACTTGCCTACCTAGTGTCCTAGTGCTAGGCCATTCTTGCATTAAAGGAATACCTGAGACTGGGTAATTTACGAAAAAATGAGTATTAACTGGCTCATGGTTCTGCAGGTTGTACAAGCATGGCGCTGGCATCTGCTCAGCTTCTGGGGAGGCCTTAGCGGGCTTTTACTCATCAAAGAAGGCAACACAGGACAAAGAATGTCACACAGCAAGAGAAGGAGCAAGAGAGAGAACAAGGAGAAGTGCCATATACTTTTAACAACCAGGTCCTGCAAGAACTCACTCACTATTGTGAGGACAGCACCAAGGGGGTGGTGCTAAGCCATTCATGAGAAATCAACTCCCATGATCCAATTACCTCCCACCAGGCCCCATCTCCAACACTGGGGATTACAGTTCAACTTGAGATTTAGAGGGGAAAATACCTAAACTGTATCACTTCTCATCCCCAATAAAACTTCACCATACCCTCCACTAACCATCACAACCAAAACCAATGAAGAAATCACACACACCAATGACACTGTTTACAGTCAAAAAAAAAATCATAACACTACATAACAACACTACTGCACACACCCAGAATCAAAGCGAAAATGCCCTATCCAACCCTATTAACCATAGATACATCTTTAGGAAAAAAGCCTCCCCTACAAAAGCAAATTCAAAAAAATGAGAATAAACACAGGAAGTAACAAAAAAAAAAGAAGGAAACATGACATCTCCACAGGAACATAATAATTCTCCAGAAACATTCCAATGGGGGGAAATGTTATATCCTAGCGAAATAATTCAAAAATAATTATATTAAAGAAGCTAAGCGAGATACAAGAGAATTTGGAAGAACAATACAAAGAAATCAGAAAAAAAAAAAAAAAAAAAAAAAACCCTCAGGATAAGAAGAAGAAATTTACCAATTTCATTATAAAAAAGAACCAAACAGAAATTCTGAAACTGAATAATTCATTGAATAAAATATAAAATACATTCAAAATCTTCAACAACAGACTAGATCAAGTAGAAGAATCTCAGAACATAAAGCCAATTCTTTTGAAATAACCCAGTCAGACAAAAACAGAAAAAGAAAAAAAGAAGAATAAACAAAGACCCTATATGGGACATCATAAAACAACCAAATATTTGAAATTTTGAGGTCCCAGAGATGAAGAGAAAAAATAAAGGAAAGAAAATCTATTTAATGAAATAATAGCTGGAAACTTTCCAACTCTAGCAAGAGATGTAGACATCCAGATATAGGAAGCTCAGAGATACCCAAATAGATAACAACACAAAAAAGGCTTCTCCATGGCACATTATGGTCAAAATACAAAAGTCAAAGACAAAGAGAGAATACTAAAAACAGCAAGAGAAAAGCATCTAGTTACTTACAAGGGAACTCTCATCAGCCAAATAGCAGATTTCTCAACAGAAAGAAATGAGAGAGAATGAAATGATATATTCAAAGTGTTGAAAGAAAAAACTTGCCAATCAAGGATACTATCCTCAGCAAATTATCCAACATAAATGAAGAAGAAATAATCTTTCCCAGACAAAAGCTGAGGGTAGACCAGCTCTACAAGATATGCTTAAGAGTCCTACACTTAGAAGTGAAAGAATATCTACCATTGTGAAAACATACAAAATTATAAAACCCACTGACACAGCAAATACACAAATAAGGAGAAAGAACTCAAATGTTATCCCTATAGAAAACAACCAAACCACAATGATAAAAAATAAAAGAGAAAGAAAGGAACAAAGGATATACAAATCAACTAGAAATCAATTAATACAATGACAAGAATAAGCCCTCACATATCAGTAATCACATTGAATGTAAATTGATTAAACTTTTCATCTAAAAGATATAGACTGGCTGAATGGATTTAAAAAAAAAGTGACCCAGTTATATGCTGCCAACAAGAGACTCATCTCACTGGTAAAGAAACATATGGACTGAAAGTAAAGGAATAGTAAAAGATATTCTATGCAAATGGAAACCAAAGTGAGCAGGAATAGCTATATTTATATCAGACAAAAAAGATTTTAAGTCAAAAGCAGCAAAAAGAGACAAAGAAGGTCATGGTATAATGATAAAGGGATCAATTCAGCAAGAGGATATAATAATTCTAAACATACTATAATCCCAACACCAGAACACCCAGATATATAAGGTGAATATTATTAGATCAAAAGGGAGAGAGATATACTCCAGGGCAATAATCACTGGGGACTTCAACACCCCACTCTGAATTAGACAGATCATCTAGATAGAAAATTAACAAAGAAACATTGGATTTAAACTTCACATTAGACAAAACAGGCCTACCAGACATTTACTGAACATTTCATCAAATAGCTACAGAATACACATACTCTCATTAGCACACAGAACATTCTCTAGGACAGACCATATGTTAGGATGCAATTCTTTTTTTTTTTTTTTTTTTTTTTTTGAGACGGAGTCTCGCTCTGTCGCCCAGGCTGGAGTGCAGTGGCCGGATCTCAGCTCACTGCAAGCTCCGCCTCCCGGGTTTACGCCATTCTCCTGCCTCAGCCTCCCGAGTAGCTGGGACTACAGGCGCCCGCCACCTCGCCCGGCTAGTTTTTTGTATTTTTTAGTAGAGACGGGGTTTCACCGTGTTAGCCAGGATAGTCTCGATCTCCTGACCTCGTGATCCACCCGTCTCGGCCTCCCAAAGTGCTGGGATTACAGGCTTGAGCCACCGCGCCCGGCCCAGGATGCAATTCTTAACAAATTCTTCAAAACCAAAATTATATCAAGTCTTTTCTCAGACATGGAATAGAACAAGAAATCAGTAACAAGACGAACTTTGGAAACTGTACAACACATGGAAATTAAACAACCTGCTCATACATAACCACTGGGTCAAGAAAGAAATTAAGGAGGAAATCAAAAAATTTCTTGAAACAAATGAAAAAAAGAATTCAACATAGCAAAACCTATGGGATACAGCAAAAGCACTGCTAAGAGTGAAGTTGATGGCAATAAACACCAACATTGAAAAAGTAGATTTCAAATAAACAATCCAATGAAATCAGGGCAGAACTAAATAAAATACAGACTAAATAATACAAAAGATCAATGAAATGAAAAGTTGTTTTTTAAAAAACATAAATATAATTAATAAACCACTAGCTTGACTAACCAAGAAGAAAAGAGAATAAGCAAAATCAGAAATAAAAAAGGAGATATTACCACTGACACCACAGAAACAGAAAAGATCATCAAAACAGAAAAGCTGAACAGGCCAATAATGAGTAATGAGATTGAATCAGTAATAAAATGTCACCCAAAAATGAAAACTCCAGGACTGATGACTTCCCTGCTGAATTCTATCTACCAAACTCTCAAAGAACTAATACCAATTCTCCTCAAACTATTCCAAAAAATTTCAGAGGAGGAAATTCTCTTTAACTCAGTCTATGAAGCTGGCATACCATGAAACAAAAACCAGACAAGGAAGAAACAAAAAAAGAAAACAGTTCTAACCTAATGGCACATGAATGCCTATGTTTATTGTAGCACCATTCATAATAGCAAAGACATGGAATTAACTTAAATGTCCATGAATGGTTACCTGGCTAAAGAAAATGTGGTACATATAGCCCAAGGAATACTACGTAACCATAAAAAAGAACAAGATTATGTGCAGCAATGTGGATGGCACTGGATGCCATTATCCTAAGCAAATTAATGAAGGAACAGAAAACCAAAGACTACATATTCTCACTTATAAGTGGGAGCTAAACACCGAGTACACATGGACACAAAAAAACAGAACAACAGACATCAGGGCCTACTTGAGAGTAGAGGGTGGGAGGATGAAGATCCAAAAACTACCTATTGGGTACTATGCTTATTATCTGGGTGGTGAAATAATCTGTACACCAAACCCACCACAACGTGCAATTTACCCATATAACAAACCCACACATGTACCCCTTGGACCTAAAATAAAAGTTGGAAAATAATAATTAAAAATAAATAAAGAAATGGTGCTGGAGCAACTGGATATCCATATGCGATAGAATGAAACCAGACCCCTATTTCTCACCATATACAAAAATCAACTGGAAATGGATTAAAGACTTAAATGTAAGACTCAAAACTACAAAACAACTAAAAGAAAACATAAAGGAAGTGCTTCAGGACATTGACCTAGGCAAAAATTTTCTGGTTAACACTGCAAAGGCACAGGCAGCAAAAACAAAAACAGATCAATGGAACTGTATTAAACTGTATTAAATTAAACTGTATTAAAACGCTTCTGCAGAGCAAACGAAAGTATCAACAGAGGGAATAGACAAAATTAAATGAGAGAAGTTATTTGCAAACTATTTCTCTGACAAGACTCAAATAACAGCCAAAAAAAAAAAAATCCTATTAAAAAGTTGGCAAATGGGCTGGGCACAATGGCTCATACCTGTAATCCCAGGAATTTGGGAGGCTGAGGTGGGCAGATCACCTGAGGTCAGGAGTTCAGGAACAACCTGGCCAACACAGTGAAACCTCATCTCTACTAAAAATACAAAAATTAGCCAGGTGCAGTGGTGGGCACCTGTTATCCCAGCTACTTGGGAAGCTGAGGCATGAGAATTGCTTGAACCCAAGAGGCAGAGGTTGCAGTGAGTCAAGATCACATCACTGCACTCCACACTGCAGAACAGAGCAAGATTCCATTAAAAAAAAAAAAAAAGTTTACACTGGGAAAAACAGAGGGAACTTACTCCACTAAAAGGGGAAGGAAATAAGAGAACAGAAATTAGGTGGTTAGTAAATGATGAAGTTCCTTGGCGACGGCTTCTGCTATAATCTTTACTTCCTTCCCAGGTCTTGGGCATTTTTATCCAACACAACTTAGGTCATCGAAGAAAGTTTTTCAAACCACATCTCAGGGGTGTGACTCCTTTCTGAGCACATGGCTGTCCGGGACAATGATGGCTTCCCCCTGCCTGCTCTACCCTCATTTACCTGGATACCATCTGCTTGTTTCTTTCCTTACAACCATCCAGGGCTCTTTCTCTTGCTCAAGTAACGTAATCACATCTGGTTTAGAAATGGAACTTCCTGCGTAAAAGAAATGACACATGTAAAATTTTTTTAATACAAATTTTTTTTTTTCAAATCTTTGTGACCTGCTTAAACTTATAATAAATTACAAGTCAAAACAATATTGAGAAGAGACTTCAGATAAGAGTGAGAGGTTGAGTAAGAGAACTCTTTTCTAACTCAGAATCTTATCCCTCAAAAAGAGGGATAACTGAATGGTTGAGAGCAGGAAACTTCAAGCCAGACTGCCGTGTTCAAATCCTGTCTCTGCTACTCACTAGCAGTATGACCTCAGGTAAGTCATTTAAACTCTGTCCTTCAGTTTTCCCAGCTCTAAAATGGGGATGATATAACACCTATTTTATAGGATTGATACTAAGACTAAATAAGTTAATATAAGTAAAATACTTCTAACATTGCGTGATATACAGTAGCACAAAGTCAAGATTATGTTTATTATTATCATTTATTTTGCATCCTTAGACATATACAGCTCACTCAGTATATTCACTCAATGAAAATACATAAACTCCATAGCCTGAAACTTTCAGCTACAAAACAAGTAACACAATGTTTATTGAAGGAAATGAAATGCATTCACTTTAGTGTTAAATGAATTTCTGTCAACCCAATCAGTGTATGTAAATAACAGACATTTTTGTTTGTCTGTTTTTGTTTTTCAGACAAGGTCTCAGTCTATTGCCCAGGCTGGAGTGCAGTGATGGGTACAGCTCACTGCAGCCTCAACCTCCCAGTGATCATAGAGGTTTCTTTGATAGAAAAATTCAAGACACTCTTCTCCTTACAGGTGGGCCAAAAAAACAAAAACAAACCAAAAAACAGAAAATCTACAGTAATTCTGACATCAAACATAACATGAAACCTGGTTCTTAGACAGTATCTTTCAATGAACGTACAAGATTTCAAATTCAGCCCCATGGTCATGGAGAGAGAGAGGCAATTACAGAAAGGACCAGTGTAATGGAGGCCACTGTGGAGTAGGCAAGATACAGGGGCTCAGGGAGGTGCCTGTTTTCAACCCAACAAATCTCAATCCATTCCTTTGGGAACAAGAAGGAATTCAGCCACCTCTTAAAAGATAGCCCTGAAATTCACGGTGAAGAAAGCTGATATTCCAGAGAACAGATACAAAAATAACTGGGGCAGATGACCTTACCCAGTGAGATCAGGTGGCTGTAGTTCTCCAACATCACGTCCCTGTACAAGGTCCTCTGATCAGGCTGCAGGCACTCCCACTCCTCCTGAGAGAAGTCAATGGCCACATCCCTGAATGTCACTGATCCCTGAAACCACAAACACATGTGTTATGGTGAAATTGAAGAAAATTGTTTCAAGATGAAAGGAGAGGAAGTGAAGGAGTGTACTGTAAGAAAAAAGCAATATGGAAATTCACAGAGTGCCTGCACATTCTTCAAGAATCCTGCTGCTGGCTGAGCATGGTGGCTCATCCCTATAGTCCCAGCTACTCAGGAGGTCGAGGTGGGAGGATTGCTTGAACCCAGGAGTTTGAGACTAGCCTGGGCAACATAATGATATCCTGTCTCTGCAAAAATTAAACTTTAAGTAACTGTGTGTGGTATCACGTACCTGTAGTCCCAGCTACTTGGGAGACTGAGGTAGGAGTATCGCTTGAGCCCAGGAGTTCAAGGCTACAGTGAACTGTGATCACGCCACTGCACTCCAGCCTGGGCCACAGAGCAAGACCCTATCTCAGAAAAATAAACAAACAAAAAAAGGTGGGGGTTGCATACAATTGAAGAATGTTCTTAATCCTCAAGCTCATTATGGTATGAGATGATAGCAAAAGTATTTTTTCTTGTCATGACAAATGATTTTTAAAAGCTGCATGAAAGTCAATATAATTGACATATTAGATTTATTCATTTTTTTCTATTTATACATTGAGGATGGCCAGGGCCTCTAAGGATTTTCCCAATTCTGATAATTTTTTTTTTTTTTCCTGAGACAGAGTCTCACTCTGTTACCCAGGCTGGAGTGCAGTGGCACGATCGCGGCTCACTGCAACCTCCACCTCCCGGGTTCAAGCAATTCTCCTGCCTCAGCCTCCTATGCAGCTGGGATTACAGGTGCGTACCACCACAATAGGCTAATATTGTTGTTGTTGTTGTTGTTAGAAGAGACGGGGTTTCACCATGTTGGCCAGGCTGGTCTCAAACTCCTGACCTCAAGTGATCCACCACCCGCCTCGGCCTCCCAAAGTGCTGGGACTGCACGCGTGAGCCACCACGTCCGGCCAGAGAATCTGTAATCACCTATCATTCATGCCCTGAATTATCTTCTCCCTGTTACTGCCCACTGTCCTCACTGATCACTTTCCTAAAAGCCTCATAAAGCAGAACACCTTGTCACACTTGCAGACTGAGGCCACTCACTATGGAATTCGACCTTAGCTACCTGGAAAGCTCTAGTCTGTGAAGTTTCAAAGTGTTCCCAAGTGTGGTCAATCATCTGTAACTTATCAAACCCATAAGACCCTGTTTCCCTGTGGGGACTGATTCCTCCACTGTTCCAATATTCTTCCTGACCAAGGTCTGAGCACAGAGCACAGACTGAATAACCTGTTCAAAGAAAACATCAAAGCCAGCAGGAAACAGAGGTACAAATAGCAAGAGCACTGACTTTTTTTTTTTTTTTTGTCACCAACCTTCACTATAATGGGACAAACTGGGGTGTAAGATCATAGATCCTGGGTAAGAAGCTTCAGGTTAAATAATAACAGTCACCTAACCCGAAAATCACCATATTTGAAGGAAAAGAGAGAAATATCAACTTACATGGACCATGTTTCTAGAATTACAAAATTGGTCAATCTTCCTCGTGCTTCTACCCTGGAAAACAACAACAAGAAAAGGCCATAATTAAAGCTGTGTCTCAATGCTCTCAAAGCATTGAAGCAAATAACTATTTTATTCTCCATTCCTATTTCTCAACTACTCCTGCTAACATGCACACTTCCACCACCTCCCATCTCTCCCCTTGTCCCCACACACACTCTCTCACAAATAAACTGGCAGTGAATAGGTGGAGTTGGGATGAAACCAAGCTCTCGCCTACATCCAAGGCAACCTGCGGCAGAAGCATGAATGCTGAGCACAGGCATTTCTGCCTTGAAGTTGTGGCTTCCAGCCAGTCCTCCGTTCTTGGGATACCTATCTTGGCCTAGGACTGGACCTCTGATCCTGCCCTAAGCAGATCCTCCTCCCCTAGTCCCATCTTTCAGAGCTGAGAAGGGATCGCATCATCCAATCCAGAACCTCTTTGTGAAATCAGGATTGGGTGCAGTGGGGCAAGGCATGAGAACTGGAAAGGATATACAGACAGAATTGCAAGGGCAGTGTTCAGCATTCTGACTTCAGCAAAAGCCAGTTGGTTAATACAGTTTAGAACATCCACGTAATAGAATACATGGTACTCTATGATTAACAGAAAAATTAGATTACAAAACAGGATAATATGATTACATTTGTAAAATATATGTATATAGAAATATTAATAAAAAGACTAACAGACATCAATAGAAAAAAATTTAGAAAATTATATGCATGTTAAGAGTTCTCCTCTGTGTAGCTCCAATTTTCTTCTTTTTGCTTAAGAAGCAAAAAGGTGTGGCCGGGCACGGTGGCTCACACCTGTAATCCCAGCACTTTGGGAGGCCAAGGCAGGCAGATCATGAGGTCAGGAGATCGAGACCATCCTAGCCAACATGGTGATACCCCGTCTCTACTAAAAATACAAAAATTAGCTGGGTGTGGTGGCACATGCCTGTAATCCCACCTACTCGGGAGGCTGAGGCACGAGAATCGCTTGAACCCAGGAGGCAGAGGTTGCAGTGAGCCGAGATCACACCATTGCACTCCAGCCTAGCAACAGAGCGAGACTTCATGTCAGAAAAAAAAAAAATTGTAACTACATCCAGGCATTAACTTGGAATATTTATAGTTATAGTCACATATATATATATATACACACACACACACACACACGTGTGTGTGTATGCATCTCTATATATGGACATATGTAAATGTATATACACATTTCTTTCCTATGAGGAAACTTCTCCAAATTAGATGAAAGACACTTTTTATTTAGATATCTCCCTTTGAACTTGGGGGGAAAAAATCAGGATAATCTAATGAGCTGTTGTTTTTACTTAATGAGTTTGTTTCCTTTATTTTCCAATTCTTGACCATCACTAAGAGGTCTATGTTTTTCTATGTATATTGGAACAATTTCTAGAAAGAATTTTCTGCAAGTCCCCAACCAATGTCTTGTATGCATTAATGATAGTCTATTTCTACTTTCGAAGTAAAAAATAAAAACAGAGTTATCAGGAAAAAAAACCTGAGCCTGTCATGAGGTTCAACAAGAGGTTAATGTGACTATAAAAAATAACATCAGGTAGTTCTAATATCCTTTAGCTGTATCTCACCAATATAATTAGATATTCTCATTATCAAGATTCTTCTCCGAATGAACACAATGCAGATAAGTGGCATTTGCAAACTATGTGAGAAAATTTGTGGAATATACACCACCATGCTTGGTTTCCTTCTTCACCAAATAACCAATTAAAATATTATTTTAGATATAATTCTTATAGAATGCCTTTAGATATGATTCTTACAGAATTCTTATACAAAAACCCTATCTTAGTATATGGGATTCATATACAATATAACAATTTCTTTTGGGGGGGCAGGGGTGAAGTCTTGCTCTGTCACCCAGGCTGGAGTGCTGTGGCCTGATCTCAGCTCACTGCAACCTCTGCCTCCCAGGTTCAAGCAATTCTCCTGCCTCAGCCTCCTGAGTAGCTGGGATTACAGGCACCTGCCACCACCCCTGGCTAGTTTTTGTATTTTTAGTAGAGACAAGGTTTCACCATGTTGGCAAGGCTGGTCTCAAACTCCTGACCTCAAATGATCTGCCTGTCTCAGCCTCCCAAAGTGCTGGGATTACAGGTGTGAGCCACTGTACCCCGTCTCATGTAACATTTTCTTGAGTATTATTGCTCATAGCATGAATATTGCTTAATGATATATCAAATACTTTTCATAATTCCTTATAGACATCATTTTATTACCTGCATAACACTCTATCACTTAAGTCTAATATGATTAACTTAATGATTTCTGTATTACAGAACACTTAGTTTATACAAGATCATTTACAATGTCATTCCAGATATCACAATCTTTTGATTCTAGACCACAGTTTCTCACCCTAGGCATTAATGACATATTGTGCTAGATAATTCTTAGTTGGGGGAGTGGGGAGAGCTATCCTGTGCATAATATAATGTTCAGCAGCATTCCTGACCTCCATCCATTAGATCTAAGTAGCACCCTCCCCGACATCATGACAATCAAAAGTTTCTAAACATCACCCCAGCTGAGAAACAATGTTCTATCTAGATCAATGGATCCAAACCTCATGGGTCACATAAATTTTTTTATAATCTTATGAAATGATACACTATTTCTCCCTCTAAAACCCATATTTATAAATTTCTATAATACTTCAATATTTTATTTCAAGAGCTCTTGGTCCCTGAGACCATAAATGGAGTCACAAGAACTCAGGTTAAGAATTTCTGTCCTATATTCCTTAGAGAAATAGGAAAAAACAAAAAAATGCAAAAATTTGTATAGAACCACAAAAGACCCAAATAGCTAAAGCAATCTTGAGCAAAAAGGAACAAAGTTGGAGGTATCAAACTATCTGACTTCAATATATACTACAAAGCTATAGTAACCAAAACAGCAGGGTACTGACATAAAATAAGACACATAGACCAAAGAAACAGAATAGAGAGGCCCAGAATAAATCCATATATTTATAACCAACTGAGTTTTGAGGAGGGTGCCAAGAACATACAATGGGGAAAAGACTCTTCAAAAAATACTACTGTGAAAAATAGGTATCCATATGCAGAAAAATGCAATTAGACCCTTATCTCAAACCATTATACAAAAATCAACTCTAAACAGATAAAATACCTAAATGTAAGATCCTAAACTATGAAACAAATAGAAGAAAACATAGGGGGAAAGTTCTATGAAACTGATCTGAGCAATGATTTTTTTTGGGATATGACCTCAAAAGCAAAGGCAACAAAAGCAAAAATGAACAAATGAAATGATATCAAGCTAACAACCTTCTGCACAGAAAAGGAAACAATCAACAAAGTGAAGAGACATCTTGTAGAATGAGAGAAAATATTTGCAACCATATATATAAGAGATTAAGATCCAAAATATATGAGGAAGTCAAACAACTCAACAGCAAAAAAAAAAAACCTGATTAAAAGATGGGCAAAGGACCCGAATAGGCACATCCCAAAAGAAGACATAAAAAATGGCCAACAGTATATGAAAAAATACTCAACATCACTAATCATAAGGGAAATGAAAATTAAACCTGCAATAAGATATTACCTCATACCTGTTAGGGTGGCTACTAGAAAGACAAATGTTAAGTATTGGCAAGAATGTAGAGAAAAGGGAACTCTTGCACACTGTGGGCAAGAATGTAAATGGGCACAGCCATTATGTAAAACAGTATGGAGGTTACTCAAAAAGTTAAAAATACAACTACCATATGTTCCAGTAATCCCAATACTGGGAATATATCTCCAAAGGAAATGAAATCCGTATGTCAAAGAGATATCAGCACAGCCATGTTTATTACAGCACTATTCACAATAGCCAAGATATGGCATCAACCTACGTGTCTAACAATCAATGAATGGATAAAGAAAATGTAATATATATGCAGGTATATATACACAAGGGAATACTATTTAGCCATAAAAAGTAGGAAATTCTGTCATTTGCAAAAACATGGATGAGCCTGGAAAACATCATATTAAGTGAAGTAAGCCAAGCACAGAAAGACACATGATCTCACTCATCAGCCAAATCTAAAAAAGTTGATATCACAGAAGTGGAGAGTAGAATGGTATTTACAGATCTGGGATAATGTGGGTGAGGGAGGAAGGAGGGCAGTGTTGACTGGGGAAATGTTGGTCAAAGGATACAAAATTTCAGGAAGAGAAATAAGTTCAAGAGATCTATTATACAACATGGTATCTACAATTAATAACAATATTCTGTAGCCTTGAAAAATGCTAGGAGAGTGGACATTAAGTGTTCTTTTTTTTTTTTTTTTTTTTTTTTTTTGAGACGGAGTCTTGCTCTGTGCCCCAGGCTGGAGTGCAGTAGCGTGATCTCGGCTCACTGCAAGCTCCGCCCCCCCGGGTTCACTCCATTCTCCTGCCTCAGCCTCCCGAGTAGCTGAGACTACAGGCGCCCGCCACCTCGCCCGGCTAATTTTCTTGTATTTTTAGTAGAGACGGGGTTTCACCGTGTTAGCCAGGATGGTCTCGATCTCCTGACCTCGTGATCCGCCCACCTCGGCCTCCCAAAGTGCTGGGATTACAGGCTTGAGCCACCGCGCCCGGCGATATTAAGTGTTCTTACCACAAAAATGATAACTATGTGAGGTAATGCATTGTTAATTAGCTAGATTTAGTCATTCCACAATGTATACATACCATAAAACTTCATGTTGCACATGATAAATACATACAATTATATCTGTCGATTTAAAAAGAATTTCTGTCCTAGATCATTTGAGCACCTCACTCATTTTCTTAATATACAAGCAGCCATCGCAATGAATCACATATTCCCAATGTTCCTGTTCTATAGAGAGTCAAGGGAATGACTTAAAATGACTACACAAAAACAACAGTTAAAACATATTAAACGTTATTATATGCCTATCTGTGCTCTAAGGGGCTTTACGATATTCATTCATTCTCATGATAGAACCAACATTCCAACCCAAATACTCTGGATCCACTCCCCTATTCTTAACCACAACAGTGTATTGCCTCTCACAGTACACACACACACACACACACACACACACACACACACACACGCCCAAAACACAACGGAAGCTGCCAAACCTCAGAGAGATCTGGCAAGTATAACAAATATCATCTCATGGACTCCCTGGAAAAATCCTGGCTCTTGTTGATACCAATTTCTGTGCGGTCAGTTTTCCACTCCCGAATGCCTCACAGACTAATGGAAATCATCCAACCATCTCCATTCTTCCCTGTTTTGAAAAGGAGGTCTGTAAAGACCAACTGACGTCTGGTGTGGGATTCCACCTAAACACTAATCTCCTCCTTCCCAAATATGGGTCTAAATGGAGTTTTAATATTAACTACTGGAGGTGTATTTCCATACCAGCTTCGAAAAAGAGAGCGCACAGGAAGGTGTGAACGATTTGCCAAATGGTTTTGTGAATATTAAGTGGAAAGGTGAAGGAGGGTGCACGAATTAATTTGCATATCCCCCTAGATTCACTGAAAATTTATGGGAATCTCAATATTCTAAAATCAAAAACGCATTTCTTGAGCAAATACAAAGCACGAACTCACCCTTGACTTTTAGATGTGCAGAAATAATGCTCTCATCTTCCTCCAGGTGCTTCTTTTGGATAATAACACGACTGGGGAAGGGTACGGCAAGCGTGAGACTCCAGGTTTTTCTTGGAGCGCAGACTGAGTGTGAAAGCACCCTCCCTCCATGGCCACAATTTCCCTCACTTCACACGAAATAGGAAGGAAGTAAAAGGAGGCGGAATCGGTTCAACCAGTACAACCAGTTTGGAGCTGCTTTCTGGGGACAGAGCTCTGAGGACGCTGTGGTTCTCAACATGTAGCTGCCCTCCTGGGGAACAGTCGGGGGCACTTCTGCGCTTTCTTGTGTAAAGCTTCATTCTCGGCTCAATATCTGACCTCCCTACTGGGGCCATTGCTCTGCTGCAGTCCCCGCAGCTGTGAAGGGGAAAGAGGGAGGAAGCAGCAGGAGCTTGCGGGCACCAGCATAGTGACGCTCACACAGCCCCAGCAAAGTGCGCTGCGTCCACACGCCTTCCCGGGCCTGTGCATAGGGCCTCACGCACACACTCACACAGTCCCCTCCGTCACTCATGATCTCACAATCCCCCTCCTCTGATGCCCGCGCACACGCACGCCTGGGGATCCGACAGATCCCGTCTGCGCCCCGGGGTTCCTACTCTGAGTACCTCCCTCTAGCCCACCCGCACTGTCGGGTCAGTCAGGCTCCAGCCCCAGTCACCAGAGACCTCCCGCAGCCACGGATCTCGTCCTCGGACGTGAAGACCTCACCGCACTATGTCGTCACCCCGGAGACCGGAAGTGAACTGGCGCGGTGGCCGCTGGGAAATACAGTCCTGAACAGAAAAAGCCTCAGAAGCCTTGAGCTCTGAGCCTCTCGGGTTGATCCCACCATACTATGGGGGCTGACCCCAAAGGGAGCCGAGACTAGTGGATTCGTGGGAGTTCCAGCCCGCGGGGTGCACAGGTTTCTGCCTTGGGCGAGGATCCCCATCTGAGAGGAGCGTTTCCCTCTGGAGCGTCAGTATAACTTGCTTTTTCTCTCCATGGAGAATGCAAATGAGCAGAACTTTTAAAGAAGAAAGAAGAATTTAAAGTAAAATTATGTCAAGATGTGGGTGCTGTAACTCCCAGCAATAGACTTCCACTTCTCTGTGCTATTTGAAGGGGACTTAGGATAAATTTGAAAAGCTTGAACTAAAGAATTGGTTGGTTATATACTAGTACAGGAAGTATGGTTCACATTGGAGATTTCAGAATCAAATGTCTTGGATTCCTCGAGACAATGTTCCTGTTACCTGGAGAGAAAAACGTGATTCAGGACGACATGGAAACGGATAAAAATACACAGAGAATTGCTTGCTTTATCTTGAAGGATGAATAATTAACACTTTGTTAAAATAGTATAAACAAATGCAAAAAAGGGCTTGCTTTTTCTAGGAAGAGCCTGATTTCACTGTTGTAGTCTAACAACACTGAACTTTCAAAATCATTTTTCTAGTTTCCTATGCCACATAAGGAGGAAACATGGAATACTAAAGAGCAAAACGTCTTTTCATTCCAGAATTGTGACAGAAAACGAATAACAAGATAATCAACTCAACCATATCAATAATCACATTAAATGTAAATTGTCTAAACACCTTAACTTAAAAAGATTGTCAGATTGCATTTTTAAAAAGTCAGACCCAAATGTCCATCAATGATAGACTGGATTAAGAAAATGTGGCACATATACACCATGGAATACTATGCAGCCATAAAAAAGGATGAGTTCATGTCCTTTGTAGGGACATGGATAAAGCTGGAAACCATCATTCTGAGTACACTATTGCAAGGACAAAAAGCTAAACACCACATGTTCTCACTCATAGGTGGGAATTGAACAATGAGAGCACTTGGACACAGGGTGGGGAGCATAAGACACTGGGGCCTGTCGTGGGGTGGGGGGAGCAGGAAGAGATAGCATTAGGAGATATACCTAATGTAAGTGATGAGTTAATGGGTGCAGCACACCAGCATGGCACATGTATACATATGTAACATACCTGCACATTGTGCACATGTACCCTAGAACTTAAAGTATAATAAAAAAAAAGATAATAAAAAATAAATAAATAAAAAGTCAGACCCAAATGTGTGCTACCTACGGGTAATATGTTAAATGAAAAGCACTAAAAGGTTAAGCGTAAAAGGATGGGAAAATATACACCATCCTAACACTAGTCAACAAAGTTGGAGTGGCTTTATTAAAAACAAAGTAGACTCCAGGACAAAGACTATTACCGGGGATAAAGAAGGGTACATCATAATAATGATAAAGCAGACAGTTCATCGAGTAGAAAAAACATACATAAATTTTGCTCCTAAAAGCAAAGCTTCTAAGTACGGGAAGAAAAATCCGTTAGATTAAAAAGGAGACAGATATCAAATTGTAGTCAGATATTTCAATATATCTATCTTGGTAATTGAGAAAACAAACACAGAAAAGCAACAGGGTGTAGCAGATTTGAGCTACATATCAACTTACTTGATCTCATTTATATTTGTGGAACACTCTCCTCAATGACAGTAAAATTCATTTATGTGGACAGGGGATACTTAACCAGTATGGGCCATAAAACAAGTCTCAATAAACATAAGAGGATTCAAGTCATACAAAGCATGTTGACAAAAATTGAATTAAATTAGAAATCAATAACAGCTGAGTATATATTGTCCAAAGTAGTACAAATTTGAAAAGGTATGAATACTAAAGTAATTGAAACTATGTAATGTTTGAAAAATTCCTGTATTAATTATAATATTCTGTTATATCCTAAAGGGTAAAACAATAACATACATATGTTAAAGCAAAATACCAATTTTGTAGTAAGCAAAAAAAATTTTTAAGCTATTTTTTTTTTTTTTTGAGACGGAGTCTCGCCCTGTCGCCGGGGCTGGAGCGCAGTGGCCGGATCTCAGCTCACTGCAGGCTCCGCCTCCCGGGTTTACGCCATTCTCCTGCCTCAGCCTCCTGTGTAGCTGGGACTACAGGCGCCCGCCACCTCGCCCGGCTAGTTTTTTGTATTTTTTTAGTAGAGACGGGGTTTCACCGTGTTCGCCAGGATGGTCTCGATCTCCTGACCTCGTGATCCGCCCGTCTCGGCCTCCCAAAGTGCTGGGGTTACAGGCTTGAGCCACCGCGCCCGGCCTAAGCTATTTATGTTAACTAAACATTAGAATAAAGAGGAGAATAATTATATTTAAGTATATTCTGATACTTTAATCAATTTCCTAATCAATATCACCATTCTTTTTAAGTATTTTCTTTCAATGTGGTCTATTATTTTTAAGTTTTGATAAAATTTTATGCAATCTTCAATGTTGGACTTTATGTTTAATAAACTCAAAATTATAGCTACCTTCAAATGACTCTTCTCTGAACACCATACTTTTTAAGTTGAGATATATACTCTGCATATACTAAGGTAACCAGAAGTCTCAGAATATATCCAATGAAATGGAAGAAATCCTCACAAGTATTGTGAATATTGAATATGGAAAAATTAGATTGCAGTTAATATTCTAGCAGTTACTGTATCTTGCCTTCAAGGTACATCTCTTTTTTTGCCACCTTGTCTAAGAAGGGTACATTTCTTTGAGAATTATCTTTACAAGGCAAACATAAAGGTTCTATTTATGATTCCTTTGAATGTTAAGCCAAATTTAGATGCTGCAATAACATAAGGCTTCTCAACTGCACTCCATTCTGACACAAATTGCAAATTGATCCAGTTAAAAATTGGAGCATCACCAAAAGACTATTCCCATAGCTGAAGAAATTCCTAAGTAAAATTGAAGAATTTCAATATTAAATCCTGTATGCCATCTGATATCTCATGGCTTAATTCATTCAGTTTCTCGCTTAATTTGTAGGACTAAATCCCATTGTCTTCATGTTGGCAAGTTCCGATAACTTAAATTCAGCTGAATTTCTATGTTGAATAGGAGTGGTAAGAGAAGGCATCTTTGTCTTGTGCCAAATCAATGGAATCTTAAACAACCAAAGGATTAAAGAACAAATACAAAAATTTAGAAAATATTTTCGATGAATACAAATAAAAACACGTTACCAAAGTTTGCTATGCTTACTACTAAGAGAAAAATTTATAGCTCTACATGCCTATATGAAAGAAGAAAGATGTCAAATCAATAACCCAACTGTACAACTTCAGGAATTAGAACACAAAAAATAAGAAAACTAGTACCTTGAGCGGGGGGAAAACATAGCTCTTAGTAACAGCATGGGAAGTTTCCTAGTTACACGAAGCAATTCAGACACATCAAGAAAAACCAAGAGTACAGAATCAATTTATACTGGAAGAAAATATAGCTTTTCTTGACCTGCAAGATAAACATTTCAGCAATGGGCCATAACAGTAGAATTAAAACCGGGAGGGTGGAAATTTACAGGAATTGAAAAAAAAAGGTGGAACGAGAAAGTTATCACCTCAGGCAAGCAAAAATAATATACCATTTCAAGAGGAGAAAGAACAGAAGGCTTACATCACAAGCAATGAGATACTGTGAAGAATGATCTTCTGATAAATAAATCTGAGAAGTTTCAAAGAGAAAAAAATTTACCTTGAGAATAAAATCGCATTCTGAATGAAAAAGATAGCATTTCGAACCTGAAACTAGGGAGGTTGATTATATCTCAGGAAGAAATAGAAGTAATATAGAAAGATGGTTGTTAAACAGATTCCAGAATTAAAAACCAGAACCTCTTGTAATTCTATATAGAGCAAATCAATACTTTAAGAAAACTTTATTCTAACATAGACGACTAAAGTTTTTTAGTTTTGCATTAGTGCTTTTTTTTGCTTTTTTTTTTCTTTTTCTTTCTTTTTTTTTTTTTTTTTTTTGACAGAGTCTTGCTCTGTCATCCAAGCTGGACTGCAGTAGTGCCATCTCAGTTCACTGCAATCTCCACCCCATGGGTTCAAGCAATTTTCCTGCCTCAGCCTCCTGAGTAGCTGGGACTACAGGCACCCACTACCATGCCCAGCTAATGTTTGTAGTTTTACTAGAGGCAGGTTTCGCAATGTTGGCCAGGCTGGTCTCGAACTCCTGACCTCAAGTGATCCTCCCAAAGTATTGGGATTATAGGCATGAGCCACCATGCCCAGCCAGCATTTTTAATATCTGTATTAGTTCATTTCCACACTGTTATAAAGAACTACCTGAGACTGGGTAATTTATTTATTTTTTTTAACGTTCAATTGACTTACAGTTCTGCATAGCCGGGGAGGTGTCAGGAAACTTACAATCATGGCAGAAGGTGAAGCGGAAGCAAGGCACGTCTTACATGGCTGCAGGAGAGAGACAGAGAGAGAGAGAGAGAGAGAGAGAGAGAGAGAGAAAGAGAGATTGAGACAGAGAGAGAGAAAGTGCCACAATTTTAAACCATCAGATCATGTGAGAACTCACTATCATGAGAACAGCATGGGGGAAACCCACCCCCATGAACCAGGTCCCTCCTTCAACACGTGGGGATAACAATTCAAGATGAGATTTGGGTGGGGACACAGAGCCAAACTGTATCAATATCAAAGTTCAACCTTTAGAAAGACTAAATTACAGCCAACTTGATCACGCACAAAATTCTTTTTTTTTTTTTCTATTGAGACAGTCTCACTCTGTTGCCCAGGCTGGAGTTCAGTGGCATGCTCTTGGTTCACTGAAACCTCTGCCTCCTGGGTTCCAGCGATTCTCCTGAATCAGGCCCCCGAGTAACTGGAATTACAGACATTCACCACCACAACCAGCTAATTTTTGTATTTTTTTAGTAGAGACAGGGTTTCGTCATGTTGGCCAGGCTGATCTCGAACTCTTGACCTCAGGTGATCTCCCCGCCTCGGCCTCCCAAAGTGCTGGGATTATAGGCATGAGCCACCATGCCAAGCCAAATACATTTTCTTTTCATGAACTTTATCACAATTTATTTAGCTATTGACAACATGCTTGGACTTCTTGCTTTGTCCTATACTTCCTTTTTCTTAAATAACCCGTCATTTCACTTTAGGACAAAAATTTACCACGAAAGATTCTTTCTTACACAAAATTATTCTTTTATTTTTTAACCTCCCTTACCAAAAATACATCTTCATATTATTAACTTTTCTCACATTTCTCTTTCCTACTTACTGGTTCCTTTCTATCTTGTTTGATCTGAGAGCCTAAGCTTTACAAACATTTATCTATTCCTTTTTCTTTTAGATTATTAATTTTCAAATAACTGTTTTATCATCATACACAATTGTTAGTCAGACAACTCTAAATTAATTAATTAATTTATTTATTTATTTATTTATTTTTGAGACAGAGTCTCACTCTGTCACTCAGGCTTGAGTGCAGTAATGCAATCTCCACTCACTGCAAACTCTGCCTCCTGAGTTCAAGTGAAGCTTGTGCCTCAGCCTCCCAAGTACCTGGGATTACAGGCATGTGCCACCACACTGGCTAATTTTTGTATTTTTGGTAGAGACAGTGTTTTGTCATGTTGGCCAGGCTGGTCTCAAACTCCTGGCCTCAAGCAATCTGCCCACCTCAGCCTCCCAAAGTGCTAAGATTACAGGCATGAGCCATTGCGCCCAGCCTAAATTTGTATTTCTAAAAGGTGTCTAGGTTGTTGGTTACCATGGAGTTGTAATTTTAAAGCTATTAATTCGAAAGCCCTTTAAAACTTCTTTTTAAAATCTTGATTGGAATGCCATAAGCAGTGAGTTTTATCTCAACACCAGCAGAAAAGTCAGCAGATTCCAAGTAGGCAGAGAAAAAATTAGAGAGACAAAGGACTTAGAAGACTCTACATGTTAACTCTATAGTTGCAGGTTTTGTTTTTTGAATGATGACCCTCTGAGCTCTGAATTTTCCTTGTTGTAATTTGCCCATCAGTGTAGTGCATAAGAGCAGGCCATAATATGTGCCAACTGGGGTCCCAGAAAATCTGGCATGCCTTATTAATGTTTGAGAATGCCATTTTGTTTCTTTTTTTTTTTTTTTTTTTTTTTTTTGAGACAGAGTCTCGCTCTGTCGCCCAGGCTGGAGTGCAGTGGCGCTATCTCGGCTCACTGCAAGCTCTGCCTCCCGGGTTTACGCCATTCTCCTGCCTCAGCCTCCCGAGTAGCTGGGACTACAGGCGCCCGCCACCTCGCCCGGCTAATTTTTTTGTATTTTTAGTAGAGACGGGGTTTCATTGTGTTAGCCAGGATGGTCTCGATCTCCTGACCTCGTGATCCGCCCGTCTCGGCCTCCCAAAGTGCTGGGATTACAGGCTTGAGCCACCGCGCCCGGCCGCCATTTTGTTTCTTATTCATCTCCTGGGAGCAGAGAAAATCTTCTAAGTCCTGTAAGGGAATTCAGAAGTTTTTAAAAATTATTATTATTTTTTATTTTGTTATGTTTTTTGAGATGTAGTCTTGCTCTGTTGCCCAGGCTGGAGTGCAATGGCGCAATGTCAGTTCACTGCAACCTCCACCTCCTGGGTTCAACTGATTCTCCAGTCTCAGCCTCCCAAGTAGTTGGGATTACAGGCTTGTGCCACCATGACCATCTAATCTTTGTGTTTTTAGTAGAGACAGGGTTTCACCATGTTGCCCAGGCTAGTCCGAACTCCTGACCTCAGGTGATCCACCCACCTCGGCTTCCTAGTGCTGGAATTACAGGCCTGAGACACCGCGCCCAGACGAATTCAGGAGTTTAGACTGGTGTTTTAGATGGTGGTGTCTGCCCTGATAGCTGTAAAGTAGCCCTCATGCATCCATCATTTAGAATGTTTACTTTGGCTCCTGTAAGATGTTCAGAAACAAGCAAGGAAAAAGAGTCAAACCAAATCAAAAGAAACCAAGATAAGAATGTTCCGAATATTTTAACCCCGGTGTGCAGATCAAACAAAATATTAAACCAAAGAAGGTGCACAGACCAGAGAAGATGTGCCTCACGGACAGGATGTAAATACTTTAGAAACCCAGAGTACTCAATGCAGAAAGCTACTTGTCTCTATACCCGGAAGGACTTACCAGAAAAGACAACAAGTCTTATTTCAGAAGGAATGTATGGTCTTTCACAAAAATGGCCTTCTCCAAACAAGATCCCAAATAAAGTCAAAACGCCTCTAACAAAAGGAGGGAGGATCACTTGTAATTTGCCCATCACCAGGGCAGAAATGGTGAGCCAGGGAAGTGACTCAGTAAGTACGGCCCACTGGTTCCAAGTATCACCATTTCCTTCTTCTTGTTTTTGCTGTTTGTTGCTGTTGTTGTTTCTTTTTATTGAGACCGAGTCTCGCTCCGTGGTGCAGGCTGGAGTGCAGCGACGTGATCTCGCCTCACTGCAATCTCTGCCTCCCAGGTTCAAGTGATTCTCCTGCCTCGACCTTTCGAGTAGCTAGGACCACAGGCACACGTCACCACACCCGGCTAATTTTTATATTTTTAGTAGGGACAGGGTTTCACCATGTTGGCCAGGCTGGTCTGGAACTCCCAACCTCAGGTGATCTGCCCACCTGGGCCTCCCAAAGTGCAAGGCATTACACCATACCCGGACACCATTTCCTTTTGCTAGTGAACTTTTTCAGGTCCTGTTTCAAACACCATGTATGTCAACCTATGTAACAAACAGAAAGAGGCTGTCTAAAAGAAAAGATGTTTGTTTGGCAATAGAGCATTGCGATGGGAATCTGCATACCATAGTAAAATATGTGCAAATTCAGGGAGATAAAGGAAAACAAGGGATTTTAAATGAAAAAATGAGGAAGATTACATAATTGCTTTGAAATAATTATTCTTGCTACAAAGATCATAACAAGTCAGAGACTGGACAGGGAATTGCTGAGCAGATGTCCTTGCAGAAGTATTATTTGTATAAGGTTATGATGGACTTTGTGTAAGGTTGTGGTTTTTGCAGTCTTTTGTGACAGTTTTTGTGATCAGGCATACAAGCATGAAAACCTTCTCTTCATATTCTCCCCACGCTTGATTTGTCAGAGTTTTATTTTTTTGTTTTTCTTCTTTTGGGACAGGATCTCACTCTGCCACCCAAGTTGGAGTACAGTGGTGTGATCATGGCTCACTGCAGCCTCAAACTCCTGGGTTCAAGCAATCCCCCTGCCTCAGCCTCCCAAGTAGCTGAAACCACAGGCACCTACCACCACACCCAGCTAATTTTTTTATGTTTTACAGAGATGGGGGTCTCACTATGTTGCCCAGGCTGATGTTGAACTCCTGGTCTCAAGCAATCCTCCCACCTCAGCCTCCCAAAGTGCTGGAATTACGAGTGTGAGCCACTATTCCTGACCCACCCACGATATGTCAGTTTTCTTAACATTAGTGACTCCGTTCTGATTCTGACAACTTTCACAGTTATCTTACTAATATATGTTGTTGACAGCCTTCTCAAAGCAAATCTTCCATCTGAGCTTTACCCATACATACATGTATGTGATATATGACTAGTCACATGTATGATGCAGGTGCCTTAAAGACGGAGCAAACTACATGTGCTAAATAGATTGTGTATTACCTTTACACCCAAACCACAGCCTCTTCAGTTTGTCAATATCAATAAACACCACCATGACCAATCCAGTTGCTCACGTGAGAGACTTGTGAGTCATTGTCCATACTAACCTTTCTCAAACAACCCTTTATGATGGCAAGGTGGCTGATGCCTGTAATCCCAACACTTTGGGAGGCTGAGGCAGGAGGATTGCTTGAGGCCAAGAGTTGGAGACCAGCCTGGGCAACGTAGCTACACCCCATCTCTACAAAAAACATAAAAATTAGCCAGGTGTAGTGGTGCGCCGCTGTAATCCCAGCTACACAGGAGGCCTAGTGGGAGGATTGCTTGAGCCCAGGAGTTCAAGGCTGCAGTGAGCCATTTTCACACAATTACATTCCAGCCTGTGTGACAGTATGAGACTCTATCTCTAAAAAAAAATTTTTTTAAGTACAAAAGAAAAAAAGACCTTTATGAAATACTTGCTAAGCTTAGTGCATACTTCTTTTCCAAGGAATTATTGTGCAAGTTCAATGCTCTCCTTCATGCTGATTTTCATCATCTGGATCAGAGCCATCATCCCCTGTCACCTAGTTTACTTCAGAAATCTTCAAAAGATCAAAACATCAACAGTTGTTTTGAAGATGTTTGAAATAAACTAGGTGAGAGGATGATGGTTCTGATACAGATGCTTTTCCCCATGTTTACACTTACTCAATTCAATAAACTATGCTCATAATTGTTAGGTAAACGAGATAATTTTTTAAACGTCTCCTGTCTCTTTGATAAAGTCCTTAAATTACCCAAAATTACTGTTGGGATTTATGGCACAAATTCCTAACCTAATTGATAAAATGTGGCAGATGGTCACGGCATCCTAACTCAATTACTCCTGTTTTAGCTCCTGCTCAATTAGCTCCTGCTCAATTCTCCTGTTGATGGAACACAAGGCATAGCACACAGAATTTCCTTTCATTCTTTGCATGTTCTTTGTTCCTTTCTGCAAATGGTGTTCAAACAATGTTTTCCATTTGTCTAAAGTGCCTGCTATGACTGGTTAATACCTCTAAAATATTTAGGGGGCAGCCTAACCTGCAGATACAAAGATGTCAAAAACAAAATTATAACACATTTAGTTTAAAGACCTTAATTTGTTGTTTTTTTTTTTTTTTTGTGATTCTAGAATCAGGCAGTACTTTATTTTACAAAATAGAATGAGTAGAGGAGCTGAGCAGAGCAGGGTGGTTTTACAGACACAAAAGGGCTGAGGAAAGCAGACACAGAGAACAAAAAGTGGCTTGGCCATTTCAAAGTTACTTTCCCTGTGAAGGTAAAGCAGAGGGGGTTTCAATATCATGCCAGCTAAAACTGGTCAGCCTGGGCATGGTGGCTCATGCCTGTAATCCCAGCACTTCGGGAGGCTGAGGTGGGCAGATCACCTGAGGCCAGGAGTTTGAGACCAGCCTGGCCAACATGGTGAAATCCCATCTCTACCAAAAATACAAAAATCAGTCGGGTGTGGTGGTGCCTGTCTGTAATCCCAGCTACTCAGGAGGCTGAGGCATGAGAATCGCTTGAACTTGGGATACAGAGGTTGCAGTGAGCCAAGCTGACATAATTGCCCTCCAGCCTGGGCAACAGAGTGAGACTGTGACTCAAAAATAAAATAAAATAAAATAAAATAAAATAAATACTGGCCTGCTTGGAGATTCCGCTATCCTCTCTCTCTCTCTCCCTCTCTCTCTCTCTCTCTCTTTCTCTCACATTATTGGAAGGTCAGATAAATAACCTAGTTTCAGCTTGGTGGCATAGAACTTCAGCAGGAGTAACTCCATTTTTGTCTGGTCTGTTGAGCCTTATGCAGGGGCTCAGCCCAAACCAATGGCTAAACCGTTGTCTAAACGGTAAAGTTTAACAAAGGGGAGCTTTCCATGGTCCTGAAACAAACTACCCCGAGCTCCTCATTGAGCCTTGGGCAGCATGGTGAGACTCCATCTCTACAAAAATATTTTAAAAGAAAATAGCCAGGTATGGTGGCATGCACTTATGGTCTCAGCTACTCAGGAGGCTGAGGTGAGAGGCCGAGGGGGGAGGATTGCTTGAGTGCAGAAGTTGAGGCTGCAGTGAGACATGTTTATGCCATTGCATTCTAGGCCAGGCCTCAAAGCGAGACCCTGTATGAAAAAAAGAAAACCCACAGCTAAAATCATACTCAATAATGACAACCGAATGTTTTTCCCTGGATGATTAAAACGTTCTAAATTTGGATAGTGATGATGGTTCCATAACCCTATGAATATACTAAAAACCACTAAATTGTACACCTTTATAAAAGTGTGCATTTTACGTTACATTACTTATATCTCAATAAAACTGTTATTTAAAATGAACATGATATGGTCTCCACCAACAGGAAGCACAGAAACAATTTTGAAATGTTATGGAATTGAAAAAGATGATTTCTCAGCAACAAAGTCAAAGTCCTTATGTACACAATAAAGTGATTAATACTTCCCAGGTGCTTTGGTAAGAATCATATATTGAGAGCTGTGAGAGAAGTCTTCTCTTTTGTTTCTTTTCTTGTTTTTTTTTTCTTTTCTGATTGTTGCTTTGACTTTTTTCTAGAGAATCTGTTTAAATGGGAAAATGCCAAGGTAAATATTCTCTATTGACATGATTCAACATTTATGTATAAATACTCATAAATGCTTATCAAATTAATTCATATTTAAAAGAATGGGCATTTACTTGGGTCATATTGGTGTTTCTACTGGTGAGAATTTTGACAAAACGGAGATGCACCTTCAAAGGGGGAAATGAAGAATTATTTATTTATTTATTTCTAATTTTTATTTATTTTTTTATTATTTATTTATTTATTTATTTATTTATTTATTTATTTATTTGAGATGGGGTCTTGCTGTGTCACCCAGGTTGAAGTGCAGTGGCGCAATCTCGGCTCACTGCAATCTCCGCCCCCCAGGTTCAAGCGATTCTCCCACCCCAGCCTCCCGAGTATCTGGGACTGCAGGCACCTGCCACCACACCCAGCTAATCTTTGTACTTTTAGTAGAGATGAGGTTTCACCATGTTGGCCAGGCTGGTCTCAAACTCCTGACCTCAAGTGATCCACCCGCCTCAGCCTCCCAAAGTGCTGAGATTACAGGCATGAGCCACCATGCCCAGCAAGAATAATTTAATGAAGAGAGCATTTACAGAAATGTATGGACAGGGTTAAGGGAAACCAACAAGGGATAGCCAACTATTTGAAGCTAGTAGCACTGATAGCCATTGCCCCTCCTCCTAGACCAGAAGGAGTTGAGGAGAAAACGGTTACCAAAGCCCAGGGTACAGCAAGACCCAAGACAGCCTCGCAGAGAGGGGCTGGAGGAATGAACACTCTCACATTTTTGCATCTACCTTTTCATCCTCTGCTGGAGCCTCCCATTCACTGACCTCATCCGAAGCCAACACGTGAGTCCACTGATGTAATCTACACAGGCCAGCCTCCTGGGCACACCATAGAGTGGAGAAAAGTAAAGGGTGGACCTAGGAGGGAAAATGAAAAACAGCTGGCAGAGATCAATCTGTTTGCTCCTCACTTGATCTTTAGAATGAGGGATTCCAGCCAACCCAGGTTTTTGACCAAAGAGCTAAAGACACGGAGGGAAAGGATGGAGAACGCGCTCTTTGTTGGCACAGCTGCAGTAATTGCACTTGATCTTTGTCCAGATGAAAAAAAAAATCTACTGTCAATTCAGCCATATTTCCATCAGAGGTCTTCATAAAAGGCCACAGAAATACGTTAAAGAAATAATTAGTAGTGGGATGTGGTGGCACACACCTGTAATCCCCAGCTATGTAAAAGGCAGGAGGATCACTTGAGCCCAGGAGTTCAAGACCAGCCTGAGCAACATAGCAAGACCTGGTCTCAAAATAAATAAATAAATAAATAAATAATTTTTTAAAATAAGCAATTAGCAAATATAAAACATAGCTGCTATAGCTGCTATAGTCACCACTTCTATAACTAGTCCTGAGGCCAGGGTGCTGAATACATAATTAATTGATTGATTAGAAATGCAAGAGGCTATTCTGTCATTAATTATAATTGCATGCATGCAGGTGCCCTGGATGTTTCTTGTGAAAGACTTTATCATCTTAATTATAGATCTTCCAAAAGAGACAACCTTAAATAAAATGTATAGATATGTCTCTCTTTTGTGTAGGGGGTGGGGGGTTGCTTAGCACATGGACTCCTTTTTGTGTTTAGAGAATTCACTATTTTATTTTATTTTATTTCATTTTATTTTTGAGACAGAGTCTCACTCTGTCACCCAGGCTGGATTGCAAGGGTGTGATCTCAGCTCACTGAAACCTCCACCTCCCGGCTTTAAGCAAGTCTGCTGCCTCAGCCTCCTGAGTAGCTAGGACTATAGGCACGTACCACCACAACTGGCTAATTTTGTATTTTTAGTAGAGACGAGGTTTCACCATGTTGGCCAGGCTGGTCTCGAACTCCTGACCTCGGGTGATCCACCTGCCTCGGCCTCCCAAAGTGCTGGAATTACAGGCTTGAGCCACCACACCTGGCTCCTCATCAGACCTTTTCATTGTCATGTTTTGAACATTGTTCTGGGGAGTTTAGACTCCCAACGGTTTGTTAAGGAACTCTTTTTTTTAAAAAATAAACTCTGTATTTTTTAATCAGCCTGATTCAGCTTCCGTTGTGTGTCTGTTACAAGGAAGTAAGTGAATTTACAACATCTTGTCCAATTAAATGGGATTTAAAGCAGGCACTTAGAAGCTGCCTAAAGAGGGGTGATTACCTTAGAATTAACAGGCTGTTCTATGTCAGGGACCATGTTAGGAAAGATTATGAAGATTAAGAAAAGAAGACCCAGAGCTCTGCTCAGATTAATTAAATTCCCAAGCTGTAAAGTAATTACCCCAAGACCCATGGTCAGAAGAAATGGATTATGATCCCTGATATAGGGGGAAAAACACCTATAAAACCCAGAATAAGGAAGAGATAAGCGACCAGAAAGATACCATCCGGATCATGAAGCCATTTGGAATTAAGAAAATGTTTACTGCAGTACTGGGTCTCATTCCTACAGAAAAAGAAAGAAATGACAGAAAAACCCATATTGGTTTTTGTTTGGTTTGGTTTGGTTTTTTTGTTTGTTTGTTTTTGTTTTATCAGAGAGGTTTGGAGGATGTAGCATTTTAACCTGGTCTTTAACAGTCCAATGTTTCTCTACCATGACGGGCAAGATTTGTGTGGCTGGGACATTAATCAGAAAAGTAAAGAGAAGTGATCTCACCACGAACTCTCACATACAAGTGGCAGATGTGGTTGGTTCTGGATCTTGAATATGGCACCATTATAATGTAGAAAAGGCAAAGCACCATAGGACTGTAACTTGCAAACATCTTCATGTAAAGGTTTCTCCCCCAGGGCCAAAAGTTGGAACTTTAAAATTATCTATGGACCCAATCCCCTTTCTGAAGGTGAGTTGATGTGCCCCTGTGCAGTAGTATTTGTCTATTACATTTTCCATCAGACAGTACTTTAGACACTAAGCTTTCTTTTTTGAGTAACTGAGTAAGTTTATAGTCTTAGCACTCTATCACAAGGGGTAAGCATAGCTATGAAATATCACTGAGGAATTTATTGATCCTTTATTGAGATATGGTGACATGATTGCAGGACAGAAAAGAACGGATTCTTGCTTCTATTGTATTCTGGACATTGGAAGGGGAAGTTGAAACCCACTTCCCCATGTGTTAGCTACATTTGGAGAGTGTTGAAAATAGTAATAGCACAGCCTTTTAGAGCTGTTATGAAGAATATCACTTAGGGCACAAAGAACAGGAAAAAAAAAAAAAGAAAAGAGGCCAGGAGTGGTGGCTCACGCTTGTAATCCCAACACCTTGGGAGGCCGAGGCAGGCGGATCACCTGAGGTCGGGAGTTCAAGACCTGCCTGACCAACATGGAGAAACCCCGTCTCTACTAAAAATACAAAATTAGCCAGGTGTGGGTGACACATGCCTGTAATCCCAGCTACTTAGGAGGCAGGAGAATCGTTTGAACCCAGAAGGTGGAGGTTGCAGTGAGCCAAGATTGCGCCATTGCACTCCAGCCTGTGCAACAAGAGCAAAACTCCGTCTCAAAAAAATAATTAATACATAAAAATAAATAAATAAATAAGAAGAAAAAGAAAGTAAATTTCCCCCATTCTCATCCTTTTATGTGTTAATTAATTATGTAAAACAATAAGTGAAAGTTTTCTGACCCTGACCCCTAGAGGTCACCACTTGTATTAGTTAGTCCAGCAGCCATAACAAAATACTGGACTAGGTGGCTTAAAAAAAACAGATCTTTGTTTTCTCACAGTTCTGGAGGCTAGAAGTCCAAGATCAAGATATCGGCAGGTTTGGTTTCTTCTGCGGCCTCTCCTTGACTTGCATATGGTCACCTTCTCACTGTGTCCTCACTTGGCCTTTTCTCTGAACTTACACACTCCGGGTGGCTTTTCCTCTTTCGTATGAAGGCATCACTAATATTGAACTAGGGCCCCACCCTTATGACCTCACTTGACCTTAATTACCTCTTTTTTTTTTTTTTTTTGAGACAGAGTCTTGCTCTGTTGCCCAGGCTGGAGTATCGCCTGAGTAGCTGAGATTACAGGCGTGTGCCACCATGCCTGGCTACTTTTTTTGTATTTTTCGTAGAAACGGGGTTCACCATGTTGACCAGGCTGGTCTTGAACTCCTGACCTCAAGTGATCCACCTGCCATGGTCTCCCAGAGTGCTGGGATTACAGGCACGAGCTCCCATGCTCGACCCTTAATTACATCTTTAAAGACCCAATCTCCAAATACATTACATTGTGGGTTAGGCTTCAATATAGAAATTTGGGGGGAACACTTAATTATAGCACTCCATCCTATGGGTCTCCCAAATTCATATACTTCTCACATGCAAAATACATTCACCCTCATCCCAACACCTTCAAAAGTCTCAACCCATTCCAGCATCAATTCTAAGTCCAAAGTTTCATCTAAATCTCATCCAAGTCAGGTATGGGTGAGACTCAAGGTATGACTCACCTGTGGCAAAATTCCTCTGAAACCTGTGAACCCAGGAAACCAGACAAGTCACGTGCTTCCAAAATACAATAGTAGAACAGGCATAGGATAGACATTCCAATTCCAAAAGGGAGAAATTGGAAAGAAGAAGCAATAGGTCCCAACTACATCCAAAATCTAGCAAGGTAAATCCCACTGGATCTTAAAGCTCAAGAATAATCCTTTTGGCAGACACAGTGACTCACACCTGTAATCCCAAACTTTGGGAGGCCAAGGTGGGTGGATCACTTGAAGTCAGGAGTTCGAGACCACCCTGGTCAACATGGTGAAACCCCGCCTCCACCAAAAATACAAAAAAACAAAATTAGCCAGGAGTAATGCCTGTAATCCCATCTACTCGGGAGGCTGAAGCAGGAGAATCACTTGAAACTGGGAGGCAGAGATTGCAGTGAGCTGAGATCGTGCCAATGCACTCCAGCCTGGGCTACAGAGTGAGACTCTATTTCAAAAAAATAAAATAAAAAAAGAATAATCCTTTGTCTTGATGCTTTGAACTCTGAGCCCACTGGGGCAGCAGCCTCACCCCCACAGTCTTGAATGGAGGCCCCATTCCCATGACCCTGTGGGTCCACTTCCAAGGCTCTGCGTGGAGGCAGCGTAGCCCACTGAAACCAAGGAAGATATAGCCCCACCCCTTGAAATCCAGAAGGAGACAACCAACCCTTATTTTGTCCCACCTCTGGCCCTTTAGTTGAAGCTGGCAGCATGTCTTCTGGTAAAATCTCATCTCTATTTCTGGTTTCTGCCAAGATGGCTGATTAAAGCCATGGGTTGTACCCACGTTCTTTTCATCACATGATTTTCCAGGCAGACCTCTGGTACTCTCACAGAACACGCTTTTTCATTTTTTACAATATGCATAGGCTAAGAATATTCCAAATCTTCAAGTTCTGATTTATTTTTCTAAAAAATCCCTTCCATTGATCCCTCTCATCTTGCATTTTACTATAAGCAGCAAGGAGAAATCAGGGTAGGCATTCAAAACTTGGCTCAGAAATCTCCTCAGCTTGGCCGAGCATGAGGACTCACCCCTGTGATCCCAGCACCTTGGGAGGCCGAGACAGGTGGATCATTTGAAGGTAGGAGTTCAAGACCATCCTGGCCAACATAGCGAAACCCTGGCTCTACCAAAAAATACAAAAATTAGCCAGGCATGGTGGTGCATGCCTGTAGTCCCACCTACTTGGGAGGCTGAGGTACAAGAATCACTTGAACCCAGGAGGTGGAGGTTGCAGTGAGCTGAGATCCCTCCACTGCACTCCAGCCTGGATGACAGAGTGAGACTCCATATCAAAAAAAAAAAAAAAAAAAAAAAAGGAAAGAAGGAAATCACCTGAGGTAAATATTTGAGTCCATCACTTGCAATTTCTACTTTTCACAAAACACTGGAACACAATTCAGTCAAGTTCTTTGCCACTTTGTATATTACAAAGATGGCCTTTCCTCCAGTTTCCAATAACATGTTCCTCATTTCCATCTGAGACCTCACCAGAATCAGCTTTAATATGCATATTCCTACCAAGAATCTCTCCAAGGAAGTCTAGCGTTTTTCTAGTATACACCTCAAAACTCTCCCACTCTCCACCTATAACCCAGTTCCAAAGCCACTTCCACATTTTTAAGTATGTGTTCCACAAAACTCCACTTCCAGCACCAAAATCTGTTAGTCTGTTGGGGCTGCCATTTAAAAATACCATAGATGGAGTGAGGTGACTTAAACACCAGAATTTTTTTTTTTTTTCTCACAACTCTGGAGGCTGGAAGTCCAAAACCAAGGTGCTGGGAGGTTGGGTTTCCCCGGAGGCCCTCTCCTTGGCTTGCAAATGATTGGCTTCTTGATGTGTCTTCCTGTGGCCTTTCCTTTGTGCATGCACATCCCTGGTATCTCTCTTTCTTCTTATAAGGCTGTTAATCCTATTGCATTAGAGCCCCAACCCTGTGACATCATTTAACTTTAATTACCACTTTAAAGGGTCTAACTCGATATATGGTCATATTGGGTACAGAGTTTCAGGGCACAGTTTCCTGTTGGGGTGACAAAAAAGCTATAGAATAAGATAGTGGCAATAGTTGCACAACATTGTGAATGTACTTAATGCCAGTGAAGTATACACTTTAGAGTTGTTAAATTGGTAAAGTACACGCTCCACACTTTTAAAACAACCAGATCTCATGATAAATCACTCACTATCACAAGAGAGGAGATGATCCAAACCATTCGTGAGAACTCCATCCCCATGATCCAATCACCTCCCACCAGGCCCCATCTCCAACACTGGGAATTACAACTCGACCTGAGATTGAGATTAAGGGTTCGACAAGGGAATTGGAGAGAAAACACTTTAACTAGCAACACCACTTCTTACAATTTGGGGCTTGTTTACATGTCTGTTTTTTCTTTTTCTTTTTTTTCTTTTTTTTTTTTCTGAGATGGAGTCTTGCTCTGTCACTGGAGCTGGAGTGCAATGGCACAGTCTCGGCTCACTGTAACCTCCACCTCCCGGGTTCAAGCAGTTCTCCTGCCTCAGCCTCCCAAGTAACTGGGATCACAGGTGTGTGCCACTACACCCGGCTAATTTTTGTATTTTTGGTAGAGATGAGGTTTTCACCATGTTGGTCAGGCTGGTGTCAAACTCATGACCTCTGGTGATCCATCCACCTCGGCCTCCCAAAGTGCTGCGATCACAGGCGTGAGCCACTATGCCCGGCCTACATATCTTTTTCTACCCACCTGTATTAGTACGTTCTTGCATTGCTGTAAAGAAACACCTGAGACTGGGTAACTTATAAAGAAAAGAGTTTTAATTGGCTCACAGTTCCACAGGCTGTACAGGAAGCATGAAGGCATCTGCTTGGCTTCTGGGGAGGCTTCAGGAAACTTACAATCATGGCAGAAGATGAACAGGGACCCAGACATATTACGTGATGGAGCAGAAGCAAGAGACAGAGAGTGGTGAGATGCTAGACAGTTTTAAAACAACAAGATTTCATGATAAGTCACTCACTCACTATCATGAGAGAGGGGATGGTGCTAAACCATTCATGAGAACTCCTCCCCCATGACCCAGTCACCTCCCATCAGGCCCCACCTCCAACATGGTGGATTACGATGCAACATGAGATTTGGGTGTGGACACAGATCCAAACCACATGACCACCTATAGTCAATCTCTGTAAGTATTACATCTAGACAGCTATACACATATATGTTAACAAAAATCGGTCATGACACATACATTGATTTACAGACTAGTTTGACTTTATCTGGAACAGATATGCCTAATGTAGAGTCAGACAGTAGCTTAGTAATTGCCAGGGGCTGGGAGAGGTTGGATGGGGACTGACTGCTTAATGGATACAGTTTCCTGTTGGGGATGAAAAAGTTAGAGAATAAGATAGTGGTGATGGTTGCACAACAGTGTGAATGTATTTAATGCCAGTGAAGTGTACACTTTAGAGCTGTTAAATCCATAAAGTTTTATGTAATTATTAAGTTCTCACAATTCTCCACAAAAAGAAGGGGGAAATCCACAATGTCATACCATTTCATACCCAGCAGACTGTCGAAAATGTAAGCCTCTCAATATCAGGTTTTAATCCATAGAATAAAATAAACATTTACACTTCTCGGCCAGGTGCAGTGGCTCACACCTGTAATCCTAGCACTTTGGGAGGCCAAAGTGGGTGGATCACTTGAGGTCAGGAGTTCGAGACCTACCTGGCCAACATGGTGAAACCCTGTCTCTACTAAAAAAAAAAAAAAAAAAAAAAATTAGCCAGGTGTGGTGGCATGCACCTGTAATCCCAGCTACTCAGGAGGCTGAGGCATGAGAATCGCTTGAACCCAGGAGGCAGAGGTTGCAGTGAGCAGAGACCACACCACTGTACTCCAGCCTGGGTGACAGAGCAAGACTCCATCTAAAAAATAATAAATAAATGAATAAATAAATCACACTTCTGCATGGATAGAAATAAATAAATAAATACATGGGGAGAAGGAATGGTTCTCTTTCAGTATATTTACAATTTATAAATGTAAAAGGAGAAAGGAACATGAAAAATTACCATTAGGCAAATGCCACAGCAATAACTGTTGCAGACAAGATCCACCGATGGATGCTAAAATTTGTGGGCAAAAGTTTGAGAAGGAAAAAGACTTGTATAGTCTCAAAGGATCTCCTTCAAGATAGTTTTTAATTACCAAGGGAAAGATAGTAACTTTACAGTAGAGATGTGCAGCATACAGCAACTTAAGTGATCAAGGTTAGCATCACCAGCAATAAGATACACTGACATCAGGTGCCTCCTGATATCATGCACTGAGAAAGACACAACATCATTTCTGTGGTGTTCTTGGCAAAAATGCATAACTTTATTCCAATCATGAGAAAACATCAGACAAGCCCAAATTGAGGAACATCCTGTAAACTAACTGATCAGTACCATTCAAAAGTGTCAAAGTCAGCTGGGCATGGTGGCTCACATCTATAATCCCAAAGCTTTGAGAGGTTGAGCAGGAGGATTGCTTGAGGCCAATAACTCAAGATCAGCATGGGCAACATAGTGAGACTCCATCCTGACAAAAAAAAATTAGCCGGGCATCATGGTATGTGACTGTAGTCCTATCTACTCGAGAGGCTGAGGCAGGAGGATCCCTCGAGCCCAGGAGTTGAAGGTTGCAATGAGCTATGATCACACCACTGTACTGCAGCCTGGGCGACAGAAAGAGACCCTGCCTCAACAACTAAATGCAATATGGGAGCCTGGAACAGAAAAAAAAAAAAAAAAAAAAGGGGGGGGACATCAGTAGAAAAAGTGTTAACATTCCAATAAGACTGGTAGTTTAGTTTATACTATGGTATCAATGTTAACTTCCTAGTTTTGATCATTATGCTATGCTAATAATAATAGGGGGAGCAGGATGGGAGATATGCGGGACCTGTCTGTACTATCTGCACATTTCTGCAAGTCTAAAATTATCTAGCATTACAGCTTCCACCTCACTCTCTGAGTCAACTTGCTCACCGTCTGGCCCTCCTCACAGTCCCCGTGACGTGGCTTAGCTTCCCCCAGAGCAAGTGGACCCAGAGGAGTGTGTGAGCCCCTTAGAAGGGCATTCTCCTGTTCCTTTAAACCCTTCTGATGACTGGACCCCAGGCCAGTGTCTTCAAACCAGAACCATGTGGATAAGCCACTCTCAAATACCTGACCCACAAAAGGTGTGTGAGACAATAAATGTTATTGCTTTGACCTCCCAGATTTTCTTTTTGAAATTCAGAAAATTGTTGTTGCACATACTGACGACTAGATGGCACCAGAATTCCAAGGATAGAAGCCGGCTGCCAGCATCATGAACTCAATTGCCTCTGAGTGTGTTTACAAATTTAGCGCAATCCCAATACAGATATCATCAAGGTTGTTTTTGTTTTTGTTTTTGCTTTTGTTTTGCTCCAGAGCTAGAAAGAAGCAGTAGCAGCCGTGGCTGCTACCAACAACTTAGGCAGTAGCTCTACCAAATACTTAAAACAATAGAAGTGGCCAGGCACGGTGGCTCATGCCTATAATCCCAGCACTTTGGGAGGCCAAGGCGGGTGGATCACCTGAGGTCAGGAGTTCGAGACCATCCTGGCCAACATGGTGAAACCCCATCTCTACTAAAAATACAAAAATTAACTGGGCATGGTGGTGGGCGCCTGTAATCCCAGCTACTCGAGAGGCTGAGGCAGGAGAATCCCTTGAACCCAGGAGGCGGAGGTTGCAGTGAGCTGAGTTCACACCACTGCACTCCAGCCTGGGTGACAAGAACAAAACTCCGTATCAAAAAAATAAAAAACTATAAAAATAATAAAATAAAAATAAAATAATATGTGTCATGCCATGGTTGGGGCTAAAAACCATGTAAATTAGAACAATATTTAAAAATGTGTTACTGATGCATGAATAAGCAGACAGATCAAGATAAGGTTAGAAAATCCAAAGACAGAAGCAATTGCTTATGGAGATTTATATGATGACATAAGAAGGGACTTTAGAAAAGGTTTTAATTTAGTAGTGTTGGAGCAACTGGATGACCACGTGAAAACAAAGAAGCTTGAATGCATTTCCCACCCCGTACACCAGATTAAATCCTAAGCATATCAAAGATCTAAATGAAAAAACACAACCTCACAGATAATAAAACACTGGTGAGTTCCCTCATGACCTGGGAGGCTGTAGATTTTCCAAACGATTACTCAAGATCCAAAAGCCATAAAAGAGAATTTTGTTAAATGAGCAAACAAAAATACAAACCTTTGGTGTGGCCACAAAATAAGCCATACACAACCAAAAACTACAGATGACAAAATAAGGAAAATATTTACCACTTATATCACAGAAAACAAAGAGTTAAAATCCCTAAAATGTAAAGTGTCTAAGGGGGAAAAAAAAAAAAAAACAAGAAACCTATTGGAAGTGGGCAAGATGCATAAACAGAGAGTTCACGTTAAAAAATGCAAATGTCACCTAAATTTATAAAAATAGCCAGACACAGTGGCTCATCCCTGTAATCCCAGTACTTTCGAAGGGAAGGTAGGGGGATTGATTGATCCCAGGAGTTTAAGACCAGCCTGGGTAAGATGACAAGACCTTGTCTCTAAATAAAATAAAATAAAATAAATTAGCTGAGTGTGGTGGCACACACCTGTGATCCCAGCTACTCGGAATGCTGAGGTGAGAGGATGGGAGGACTGCTGGAGCCCAGGAGTTCAAGGCTGCAGTGAGCTATGATTGCACCACTGCACTCCAGCCTGTGTGACCGAGTAAAACCCTGTCTTCAAAAAATAAAATATCACACCTATAATCCCAGCATTTTGAGAGGCTGAGGCAAGGAGATCACCTGAGGTCAGGAGTTCAAGACCAGCCTGGCCAACATGGCGAAACCCTGTCTCTACTACAAATACAAAAATTAGCCAGGCATAGTGGCACGCACCTGTAATCCCAGCTACTCAGGAGGCTGAGGCAGGAGAATTGCTTGAACCTGGGAAGTAAAGGTGGCCGTGAGCCAGCCAAGATCATGCCACGCCACTCCAGCCTGGCTGGCAGAGTGAGCCCCTGTCTCAAAAAATAAAACATGAAATAAAGCTCAACCTCACTCATAATAAAAGAAACGCAATTAAAACTGCCCTGAGATCCTATTTCTCACCTAACAGATTAGCAAAAATCCAAATGTTTGGGAGGCCGAGACGGGCGGATCACGAGGTCAGGAGATCGAGACCATCCTGGCTAACACGGTGAAACCCCGTCTCTACTAAAAAATACAAAAAACTAGCCGGGCGAGGTGGCGGGCGCCTGTAGTCCCAGCTACTCGGGAGGCTGAGGCAGGAGAATGGCGTGAACCTGGGAGGCGGAGCTTGCAGTGAGCCAAGATCGCGCCACTGCACTCCAGCCTGGGCGACAGAGCGAGACTCCATCTCAAAAAAAAAAAAAAAAAATCCAAATGTTGGACAGCACTCTGTTGGCAACGCTGTGGGGAAACAGGGACTCTTCCATTTTACTGATGGAATATAAAAAGATAAAACCTCCATGGAGAAGAATTTGGCAATATCTAGTGAATTTGCCCTTTGACTCAGCAATCCTACTTCTAGGAATTTGTCCCAAAGACACATAGACAGAAATAGGAAACTTCATATGAATGTGCCTCTTCACCGAAGCCTTGTGCATGATAGCAAAAAACTGAAAACTACTGCAATGGCCACGAAGAGGGTGCTGCTTAAATCAACTATGCTATATCCACAAACATAGAGCACTGTACAGCTGTAAAAATGAATAAGATATATTAAGATTACATATATGTGTGATGTGTGTGTATGTACAAGCGTGTACACACATGTTTTCTTTGTTGTTGTTTGTTTTGTTTTTTTGACTGTTTGTTTTGTTTTGTTTTGAGATAGAGTCTTGTTCTGTTGCCCAGGCTGGAGTGCAATGGAACGAGCTCAGCTCACTGCAACTTGCGCCTCCCGGGGTTCAAGTTATTCTCCTGCCTCAGCCTCCCTAGTAGCTGGGACTATAGGCACGTACCACGACACCCAGCTAATTTTTGTATTTTTAGTAGAGATGGGGTTTCATCATTTTGACCAGGCTGGTCTCGAACTCCTGACCTCAAGTGATCCACCCGCCTCAGCCTCCCAAAAGTGCTGGGATTGCAGGCATGAGTCACTGCACCTGGCCCAAGGCTGCCATTTAAAATGGGTTGTAGGCTGGGTCCCGTGGGTCATGCCTCTAATTCCAGCACTTTGGGAGGCTGAGGCAGGAGGATTGTTTGAGGCCAGGAGTTGAGACCAGCCTGGGCAACATAGCAACACCTCATCTCTATAAAAATAAATAAAATAAAATAAAGTACATATGTTCATTGGTTTATATTTTCCAAGTAAATGGAATGTTGAAACATTTTTTTTCGATTGGGACTCAATCACCCCCAAAACAATGGTTTGGGATTTTTGTTTTCTTGAGACAGGGTCTTGTTCTGTCACCCAGGATGGAGTGCAGTGGTGTGATCATAGCTCACTGCAGCCTCCACTTCCTGAGCTCAAGCAATCCACCCGCCACAGCCTCCAGAGTAGCTGGGGCTGCAGACGTGTGTGACCACGCCTGGCTAATTTTTTACTTTTTATAGAGATGGGGTCTCATTATGTTGCCCAGGCTAAAACAATGTCTTAAAGTAATTTAAGATATATGAATTTGACATAAATCCCTAATGGGGTATAGCCTACTGGGAAAAAAAAGCACCATAAGAAAATCTTATACTATATTTAGTCATCATACTACTAGTGATAATATTGATATTGATATTTTATAATTTTACATATGCACATACATATTCAGATATGCATATATATTCACATATATAATGCACATACTTCAAAACATATGTTAATATCACTACAATTCAACATTCTCTTTTTTTTCTTTGAGAATTCAACATTCTCTGAATAAGAAAAAAGAGACATAATAATAACATTTTAGAAGTTGTAAAGGGCAAAACTAAACTATGGACACACATTTGGATAATTAATTACTATAAAGAAACACAGAGATGATTGCTATAAAAGTCAGGCTGGCCAGGCTCACGCCTGTAATACCAGCACTTTGGGAGGTCGAGGCGGGCAGATCACCTGAGGTCAGGAATTCAAGACCAGCCTGGGCAACATGGCGAAACCACATCTCTAAAATTTTTTGTAAAAATACAAAAAATTACCTGAGTGTGGTGGTGCACACCTGTAATCCCAGCTACTTGGTAGGATGAGGCTGGATTATTGGTTGAACCTGAACCTGGGAGGCGGAGGTAGCAGTGAGCCGAGACTGTGCCACCTCACTCCAGCCTGCGTGACAGAGTGAGACTCTGTCTTAAAAAAAAAAAAAAAAAAAAAAAAAAAAAAAAAAAAAAAGGCCGGGTGCGGTGGCTCAAGCCTGTAATCCCAGCACTTTGGGAGGCCGAGACGGGCGGATCACGAGGTCAGGAGATCGAGACCATCCTGGCTAACACGGTGAAACCCCGTCTCTACTAAAAAATACAAAAAAACTAGCCGGGCGAGGTGGCGGGCGCCTGTAGTCCCAGCTACTCGGGAGGCTGAGGCAGGAGAATGGCGTGAACCCGGGAGGCGGAGCTTGCAGTGAGCTGAGATCCGGCCACTGCACTCCAGCCTGGGCGACAGAGCGAGACTCCGTCTCAAACAAAAAAAGACAAAAAAAGTCAAGCTGAGGGTTAATTTTGGTAGAGAGAAGGGAGGGGCTGGGCCTGGGCGCCTGGGCTAGGGCACATGGAGAGGCTTATGAACAGCTGGCAAATTCTATTTCTTGACTTAGATGTGGTTACAAGTGGCTTGCCTTAAAATAACACAATTTGTATTTTCACTGAATTTCAGGAACTCCTATTTTAAGAACTTCCTGTTTTTTTTTTTAACAAAGAAATGTAGTACTTTGTTTTTCAAAAGGAAGATTTTTATTATATGAATCAATACCTAATAAATTAGAAGCAAAGCCTCTTGTAGAGAAAAAGATCCACCAATGAGGAGATCTGCATTTCTTCAGAGGGAAAAAAAAATGTCACCACCATCACAGAATCAAAAACAAAGGAATAATCGTACAGATTTGGGAGGCTGGGGACTTTGCCTTTGTTTTCCTTATTTTAAATTAGGAGTGCTGGCTGATGAAATCAGGGCACCCTGAACCAGACATCTTGATCAGCCCTATTTTGGGCCTCTGTAATGTCAAATAATTTTGAATATATTTTTGCTTTTACAACCTTATGCTAGCTGTGAAAGCACTTGAAATGCAGCATTTCCTGGCAATTACAAAGCTCCTCCATGGGAAACTCTCCTTCTTTCTAATGTGTTGAGAAATAGACTTAGGTCAAGAAGAAAAGCATTCTCTATGAAACACAAACGCTTTGGAAGTTTCTAAACGTGCCCTAAAGGTTGTAATTCTCTCTCCACTTGCAAGATTTTTTTTTTTTTTCTTTTTCCGAGATGGAGTCTTGCTGTGTCACCCAGGCTCACTGCAACCTCCACCTCCCAGGTTCAGGTTCAAGCAATTATCCAGCGTCATCCTCCCAAGTAGCTGGGATTACAGGCACATGCCACCACGCCTGGCTAATTTTTGTATTTTTAGTAGAGACGGGGTTTCACCATGTTGGCCAGGCTGGTCTCGAACTCCTGACCTAGTGATCCGCCCGCCTCAGCCTCCCAAAGTGCTGGGATTACAGGCGTGAGCCACCCAGCCTGGTCTTTTTTTTATTATTATTATTTTTAGGCAGGGTCCCATTCTGTCAGCCAGGCTGGAGTGCAGTGGTGTGATCGCAGCTCACTGCAACCTTGAACTCCTGGGCTCAAGTGATCCTCCTGTCTTGGCCTCCCAAGGTGATGGGATTACAGGTACTGGGTGAGCCTTCACACCTGGCTCACTTACAAGATTATAGTGAGATCAAATGTGGAGAACTTCTGATCTAGATTCAAATGGTCTAGATTTATATTCTGGCTCCCTCACTTACTAGCTGTGTGATCATAATCAAATCACTTAACCTCTCTGATTCTATGACCACACACATAAAACTGACACGTGACAATGCCTACCTTATAGAGGTTGTCGTGAGAATAAACTGTCTTAACAGAAGTAAGACACTCAGAATAGGGCAAAGCTACCTTGAGCTTTACTAGGCCAAGGGACCAGAGAAGCTCAGATCCAAGCCCTCCATGCTGAGTGGACATGCTGCAGAATCCACGCATGGAAGAAGTTGAGCAGCACCTCTGAATCAGTTTCCTGTGGCTGCTGTCACAGACTCCCACAAACCCCACGGCTTAAAACAACACAGATTGGCTGGGCGAGGTGGCTTGTGCCTGTAATCCCAGCACTTTGGGAGGCTGAGGTGGGCGGATCACTTGAGCCCCGGAATTTGAGATTTAAGAAAGAATGAGAGAGAGAGAGAGAGAGAAAGGGAGGGAGGGAGAGAGGAAGGAAGGAAGGAAGGAAGGAAGGAAGGAAGGAAGGAAGGAAGGAAGGAAGGAAGGAAGGAAGGAAGGAAGGAAGGAAGGAAGGAAGGAAGGAAGGATGGATTTATTCTCTTACAGTTCTGGAGGGCAGAAGCCAACAACCAGCTTCCCTGGGCTAAAGCCAAGTGGTTGGCAGGGCTGATTCTTTCAGGAGCCACTGAGGGAAGACCTCATGTCCTTGTCTTTTTAGCCACCCACATCCCCCGGCTCGTGGCCCCCTCCTCCTTCTGCAAAAGCATCCCTCGGCTGGGCGCAGTGGCTCACGCCTGTAATCCCAGCACGTAGGAGGACCGAGATGGGTGGATCACCTGAGGTCAGGAGTTCGAGACCAGCCTGGCCAACATGACAAAACCCTATCTCGACTAAAAATATAAAAATTAGCCAGACGTAATGGTGAGTGCCTCTAATCCCAGCTACTCGGGAGGTTGAGGCAGGAGAATAGCTTGAACCCGGGAGGTGGATGTTGCAAAGAGCTGAGATTGTATCACCGCACTCCAACCTAGGCAACAGAGCCTAGGTTGAGACTTCATCTCAAACAACAACAACAAAAAAAAAACCCGCATCCCTCTAATGTATGCTTCCACTGTCACATTGACATCCCTCTGACCAACTTCTCCTGTGTCCCTCTTGTAAGGATCTTTGTGATTCTATTCAGGACCCACCCAGGTAACCCAGGATCATTTCCCCGTCTCAACAAACTTAATCACATCTGAGAGTCCATTTTGCCATATAAGGGAACGTTCACAGTTCTAGGGATTAGGATGTAGAAACTTTCTTTTTTTTTTTTTTTTTGAGACGGAGTCTCGTTATGTCGCCCAGGGTGGAGTGCAGTGGCCGGATCTCAGCTCACTGCAAGCTCCGCCTCCCGGGTTTTTACGCCATTCTCCTGCTTCAGCCTCCCGAGTAGCTGGGACTACAGGCGCCCACCACCTCGCCCGGCTAGTTTTTTGTATTTTTTAGTAGAGACGGGGTTTCACCGTGTTAGCCAGGATGGTCTCGAACTCCTGACCTCGTGATCCGCCCGTCTCGGCCTCCCAAAGTGCTGGGATTACAGGCTTGAGCCACCGCGCCCGGCCAGAAACTTTCTTAATTATTATTAATACTTAGCCAAGCCTTGGGGAGCAAGAGAAACTTTTTCTTTTTATTTTTTTGTTTTTTGGGGTTTTTTTGTTTTTTGTTTTTTGTTTTTGGTTTGCTTTTGTTGTTGTTGTTGTTATTGTTGTTTGAGATGAAGTCTCCTCCTATCACCCAGGCTGGAGCACAGTGGCACAATCTCAGCTCACTGCAACCTCCGCCTCTGGGTTCAAGTGATTCTTATGCCTCAGACTCCAGAGCAGCCGGAATTATAGGAGCCCGCCACCACACCCAGCTAATTTTTGATTTTTAGTAGAGATGGGACTTCACCATGTTGACCAAGCTGGTCTCAAACTCCTGACCTCAAGCCTGCCTCAGTCTCCCAAAATGCTGGGATTATAGGCATGAACCACTGTGCCCAGGCTTTTTTTTGTTTTGTTTTCTTTTTTTTTTTTTTTTTTTTTTGAGACTGAGTCTCACTCTGCTGCCCAGGGTGGAGTGCAGTGGTGCAATCTCAGCTCACTGCAACCTCCTCCTCCTGGGTTCAAGCAATTCTCATGCCTCAACCTCCCGAGTAGCTAGGACTACAGGCACCCACCACCATGCCCGACTAATTTTTTTATTTTTAGTAAAGACAGGGTTTCACCATGTTGGCCAGGCTGGTCTCGAACTCCTGACTTCAAGTGATCCACCTACCTCAGCCTCCCAAAGTGCTGGGCTTACAGGCATGAGCCACCATGCCCAGCCTTTTTTGTCTTGTTTTGTTTTTGAGAGGGTTTTCCTCTGTTGCCCAGGCTGGAGTGCAGTGGTGCGGTCACAGTTCACAGCAGCCTCAAACTCCCAGGCTCAAGTGATCCTCCCACTTCAGCACAGTGGCTACCCAGGGGAGCAGGGAGAGGATTGGGATGGGGAACAAGGCGGGGTTCCTGGGGTGCCTGGCAATGTTCTGTTCTTGAAGCAAATGGAAGTTAAAAGGCTTACCTCATTAAGGTAGACCTTTGTTTGGTGTAGCTTGCTTCCTTCCTTCCTTTTTTCTTTCTTTTCCTGGGGACAGGATCTCCCTCTGTTTCACAGGCAGGAGTGCAGTGGCACTGTCATAGCTCACTGCAGCCTCAACTTCCTCTGCTCAAGCGATCTTCCCACCTCGGCCTCCCAAGTAGCTGAAACTACAGGCACACATCACCACACCCAACAATTTGGTGTCATTTTCTGTATATATGTTTTATTTTACAACATATAGGCTTATAAAATAGGCTCCCACTCCCAGCGCAGTGGCTCACTCCTATAATCCCAGCACTTTGGGAGGCCAAGCTGCGAGGATCGCTTGAGCCCAGGAGTTCGATGCTGAACTCAGCTATAACCATGCTACTGCATTCCAGCCTGGGTGACAGAGTGAGACTCTGTCTTTTTAAAAAATAAAAATAAAAATAAGATGGGCTCCTCTGCTCCTGCTTCATCATCCAACCCTCTGGCTTTCTTCCTCCTGGTTGCACAATAACTCCTGCACCTCCGGGTTTCACATCCACATCTCCGGCAGGAACTGAAGGGCAAACATCTAGAGTCTTCTCCACGTAAAGCTTTGCCTTACCATTTAGAAAGAAAACCCTCTTCAGGCCCACAGCAACCTTTGCCTCCCAGGTTTAAGCGATTCTCCTGCCTCAGCCTCCTGAGTAGCTGGGATTACAGGCGCCCGCCGCCACGCCCAGCTAATCTTTGTATTGTTTACAGACGGGGTTTTGCCAGGTTGGCCACACTAGTCTCGAACTCCTGACCTTATAATCCACCTGCCTCAGCCTCCCAAAGTGCTGGGATCACAAGTGTGGGCCACTGCGCCCAGCTGAATTAATTGATTATTTAAACCCTGACATCTTAGAGCACCGATCCCCCACCTTTTTGGCACCAGGGAGCAGTTTTGTGGATGACAATTTTTCCATGGGTGGGGTGGGTGAGGTGGGAATGGGTGGATGGTTTTGGGATGATTCAACCACATTACATTTATAAATAGCTTCTCATAAGGAGCGAGCAACCTAGGTCCCTTGCATGCACAGTTCACAACACGGTTCACGCTTCTATGAGAATCTAATGCCACCGCTGATCTGACAGGAGGCGGAGCTCAGCTGCCCTGGCTCACCCGCTGCTCACCTCCTGCTGTGCGGCCCAGTTCCTAACAGGCCATGGACTCATATCAGTCCATAGCCTGGGGGTTGGGAACCCCTGTCTTAAACTACTAAGCCCCATTCTCCTACATTCTTGTGGCATCAATTTTTCATCAGCCAAGCATCTAACCTTCCAGGCACAGCCCTTGAACAAGCTTGCCTCTGGTACTTCAGCGTGACTAACCTTCTGCAAAATCAGTGGTAACTGGGCCCTGACCCTCCATCGTGGATATGGGGAACAGATGCCCTGCATCTACTCCCAAGCTCCCCCTACCGTACCCTTGAGTACTGTAGAAGCTGGAAAGCCTTTTTTTTTTTTTTTTTTTTTTTTTTTTTTGAGACGGAGTCTCGCTGTGTCTCCCAGGCTGGAGTGCAGTGGCGTGATCTCGGCTCACTGCAAGCTCCGCCTCCCGGGTTCACGCCATTCTCCCGCCTCAGCCTCCCAAGTAGCTGGGACTACAGGCGCCCGCCACCACGCCCGGCTAGTTTTTTGTATTTTTAGTAGAGACGGGGTTTCACCATGTTAGCCAGGATAGTCTCGATCTCCTGACCTCGTGATCCACCCGCCTCGGCCTCCCAAAGTGCTGGGATTACAGGCTTGAGCCACCGCGCCCGGCCGCCATTTTTAAAATAATAACTTCACCACTCTCAGCCAAATTATCAATACTTAATTGCCAAATGGTTTTCCGTGCCCACCCTCCTGTCTTAAAATATGATGTAGACCAGGTGTGGTGGTTCACACCTGTAATCCCAGCACTTTGGGAGGCTGAGGCGGGTGGATCACGAGGTCAGGAGATTGAGACCATCCTGGATAATATGGTGAAACCCCGTCTCCACTAAAAAATACAAAATACAACAAAAATAGCCAGGTGTGGCAACACGTGCCTCTAGTCCCAGCTACTCGGGAGGCTTAGGTGGGAGAATGATGTGAACCCGGGGGGCGGAGCTTGCAGTGAGCGGAAATGGCGCCACTGCACTCCAACCTGGGCAACACAGCAAGACTCAGTTTCAAAAAGAAAAAGATGTAATACTAATAGAAAATTTGAGGCTAGACATAGTGGTTCATGTCTGTAATCCCATCACTTTGGAAGGCTGAGGCAGAAGGATTGCTTGAGCCCAGGAGTTCAAGACCAGTCTGGGCAACACAGTGAATTCCCATCTCTACAAAACATATAAAAATTAGCCAGGCATGTTGGTGCATGCCTGCAGTCCCAGCTGCTCAGGAGGCTAAGGTGGAAGGATCGCTTGAGCCCAGGCAGTGGAGACCACAGTGAGCTGAGATTGTACCACTGCACTTCAGCCTGGGTGACAGAGCTAGACACTGTCTCTAAAGGAAAAAAGAGAGGCCAGGCACAGCGGCTCATGCCTGTAATCCCAGCACTTTGGGAGGCCAAGGCAAGTGGATCACCTGAGGTCAGGAATTCGAGACCAGCCTGGTCAACATGGTGAAACCCATCTCTACTAAAAATACAAAAAATTAGCCAGATGTGGTGGTGGGTGCCTATAATCCTAGCTACTCGGGAAGCTGAGGCAGGAGAATTGCTTGAACCTGGGAGGCAGAGGTTGTAGTGAGCCAAGATCACTCCATTGCACTCCAGCCTGGGCAACAAGAGCAAAACTCAGTCTCAAAAAAATAAAAAAGAAAAGAAAAGACATTTTGAAGTAACAGATGAGATGATTGCTGTGGAAAAGATAGTTTGTTACTCACAGTTCCCAAGAGGAAGGGGCACATGATTCCATGGGGGACCACACGGGGGAGCCCCTGAGTCAGTTAGCAGAAGAGACAGAGGAGGAAACTGGGCAAGAATTTTTACCGTGGTTGCCACAGGAAGGAATTGCTGATGCTGCTACTGGAGTGAAGTGTTGCTGCAGTAACACTCACAAGAACAGCAGGCAGACAGGAAGCAAAAGTCCCTTCTCCTGGAGGTGACCAGCCCCCCTGGAAGGGGTTCCGGGATGCAGAACTTTCAGTGCTAAAAATGGGAAAAATCTGGGGAAAGTGGGACGAGTTGATTACCCTACTTCTGCAGTCTCCTAGCAAACTCTCTTGCCAGAGCCCAACATAGAACCATCTGGCAAAGCAGAAATGTGGTTTGCTTGTCCCAGCATCACAAAGCAGAGCACAAGATGGTGTGTTTGGAGCTGAGAGACAGTAACTCTGTAATTGATACTGACTTTTTTTTTTTTTTGACAGAGTCTCACTCTGTTGCCCAGGCTGGAGTGCAGTGGTGTGATCTTGGCTTACTGCAACCTCTGCCTCCCGGGTTCAGGCGATTCTCCCAGCCTCCCGAGTAACTGGGGCCACAGGCAAGCACCACCATGCCTGACTAATTTTGTATTTTTAGTAGAGACGGGGTTTCACCATGTTGGCCAGGCTGGTCTCGAACTCCTGATCTCAGGTGATCCACCTCCCTCAGCCCCACAAAGTGCTGGGGTTACAGGCATGAGCCACCTGGCCCAGCCTGATACTAACTCTTTATGATCTTCCTGGTCCTTTCCAGTCCAGCCTCTGGGCTGCCATTGAGAGGAGCTTTATAAATAGATAAAATTGATCATTTCAGACTCTTGCCAAAAGTTTTCCATAGTTACTTACCAGCCAATCAGGGTGAAATTTCAACTTTTTAATGAGGCATAAAATGTTCCACAAAGTTATCCTCAGTTACAGCCCGGTTTTATCTCCTCTCCTGAACTTGACTTTCCAGAAATATATAAATCTTTGAATTTTTAAAAATAAATCATATTCTCCATTTCCTATGCTTTTTAATATACTAGTCCCTCATCTGGATAAAAAGAAGATTAGGCCAGGGGCAGTAACTCACACCTGTAATCCCAGCACTTTGGGAGGCCAAGGTGGGCAGATTACCTGAGGTCAGGAGTTAGACATCAGCCTGGCCAACATGGTAAAACTCTATCTCTACTAAAAATACAAAAATTAGCCAGACATGGTGGTGTGCACCTGTAATCCCAGCTACATGGGAGGCTGAAGCACGAGAATCACTTGAACCCGGGAGACAGAGGTTGCAGTGAGTCGAGATCGCACCGTTGCACTCCAGCCTGGGTGACAGAGGGAGACTCTGTCTCAAACCAAAAAAAAAAAAAAAGCATAGTAAGCCCCCCTTTTTAGAGACAGAGTTTTGGTCTGTCACCCATGCTGGAGTGCAGTGGCGTGATCACAGCTCGCTGAAGGCTCAGCTTCCTGGCTTCCTGGACTCAAGCTATCCTCCCTCCTCAGTCTCCCAAGTAGCTGGGGCTACAGGCCCACACCACCACTTGTTTTTTTTTTGTTTTTGTTTTTGTTTTTTTTGTTTTTTTGTAGAGACAGGGTCTTATACTGTTTCCCAGGCTGGTCTTGAACTCCTGGCCTCAGGGGATCCATCCACCTCGGCCTCCCAAAATGCTGGGATTACAGGCGGGAGCCACTGTCTGCCCAGCCAAACCCCTTTTTTAGAAGAAAATGTCAGATCAAAAGATATGCTTCCACTTTAAGAATGGAAGTTAACTTCTGATCAGCTCAATGTTAGCGGGATTTGAAGGCCAAAGAAAACTGAGGCACATGTATTTTTGAATTACACAGTATTTACTGTTTTCACGCTTCTGACACCCAAGGAGAAGAAAGATAACGCTCCCAGTGCTAATGAAACTTGCTAGGTTTTCTTTCCTGTTAAAGATATTTATACTCGAATTCTTTTATTTTTAAAATTTTTTAGAAGCAGGGTCTCACTGTATCACTTCTTTAATTGAGATATAATTCACATGCTATAAAACTCGCCATTTTGTTTATTTTTTGTTTGGTTGGTTTTTTTTTTTTTTTTTTTTTTTTTTTTTTTTTGAGATAAAGTCTGGCTCTGTCACTCAGCTGAAGCGCAATGTTGGGATCTCGGCTCACTGCAACCTCTGCCGCCCAGGTTCAGGCAATTCCCCTGCCTCAGCCTCCTGAGTAGCTGGGATTACAGGTGTGCACCATCAGGGCTGGCTAATTTTTGGATTTTCAGTAGAGACGGGGTTTCTCCATGTTGGTCAGGCTGGTCTTGAGCTCCTGACCTCAAGTGGTCTCCCTGCCTCGGTCTCCCAAAGTGCTAGGATTACAGGCGTGAGCCACCATGCCTGGCCGAAATTCATCCTTTTGAAATCTGCAACTCAGTGGGTTTTCATGTATTCACAATGTTGTGTGACCATCACCACTAACACAAGCACATTTTCACCACCCTGAGGAGAAACTCTGTACCCACCAGCAGCCACTTCCCGCTTCCCCTTTCCCCCAGCCCCTGGCAACCACTAATCTACTTTCTATCTCCGTGGATTTGCCTCTCTGGACAATTTATAGAACAATTTATAGAATGATACCTTTGTCGTGTGTGTGTGTGTGTGTGTGTGTGTGTGTGTCTGAGAGAGAGAGAGAGAGAGAGAGAGAGACAGGTGGTCTTGCTACGTTGCCCAGGCTGGTGTCAGAGTTCTGGCCTCAAACGATCCTCCCACTTCAGCCACCCGAGTCGCTGGGATTACAGGCCCATGCCACCAAGCCCGGCTAATTTTAAAAAAATTTTTTAGAGATATGGTCTCACTACAACATTTATCCTTTAACGTCTGGTTTCATTCAAGGTTCATTCAGATGGCCAAGCCTGCTGTCACTGGGGACCTTCCTGAAGGGACAGCAAATATCATGACCAGTAATGCAATCTGCAATACCTTGGCACACCAATACTGTTTCCAGATATTGTCACTATTTCTTCTCTATACTTTTTTTTTTTTTCTTTTTGAGACAGGGTCTTGTTCTGTTGCCCAGGCTGATGTGCAGTGGCTGGGCAAACAATCTTGGTTCATTGCAGCCTCGGCGTTCTGGACTCAAGCGATCCTCCCACCTCAGCCTCCTGAGTAGCTGGGACTATAGGTGTGCAACACAAAGCCCGCCTAATTTTTCTGGTGTTTTGTTGTTACTGTTGTTTCTAGAGATGGGTTTTTTGCCATGTTGTCCAGGCTACTCTTAGACTTCTGTGCTCAAGCCATCCTCCTGCCTCAGCCAACCAAAGTGCTGGGATTACAGAAGTGAGTCATTGCACCTGCTCCATCCATAGTCTTTATTTTTAACCCTGTCCCTTTGAGGCTTATGCTCTTGAGCTGTACTGCTTCCACTTCCCCTTAGCAAGCCTCCTAGACAGATCCTCTGTTTTGGGGTTTGTTTTTTTCTTTTTTCTTTTTTTTCTTTTTTTTTTAGACGGAGTCTCGCTCTGTCGTCAGGCTGGAGTGCAGTGGCACAATCTCGGCTCACTGCAACCTCCGCCTCCCGGGTTCAAGCGATTCTCCTGCCTCAGCCTCCCGAGTAGTTGGGACTATAGGCGTAGGTCACCACGCCCAACTAATTTTTGTATTTTTAGTAGAGACGGGGTTTCACCATGTTGGCCAGGCTGGTCTTGAACTCCTGACCTCGCGATCCACCTGCCTCAGCCTCCCAAAGTGCTGGGATTACAGGCATGAGCCACTGCACCCTGCCTCTTTTTTTTTTTTTTTTCTTAGAGATAAGATCTTGCTCAATTTCCCGGGCTGGAGTGCAATGGTGTAATTATAGCTCACTGCAGCCCTGAACTCCTGGGCTAAAGCAATTCTCCCGTCTCAGCCCCACGAGTGGCTGGGACTACAGGTGGACACCACCACACCAGGCTAACTTTATAATTTTTTTTTTTTTTTTTTTTTTTGTAGAGACTAAATCTCACCATTTTTTTTTTTTTTTCCCAGAAAGAAGATCTTGCTCTGTTGTCCAAGCTGTAGTGTTGTGGTGCCATCATAGCTCACTGCAGTCTTGATCTCCCTCGCTCCTCCCTCCTTGGCCTCCCAAGTAGCTGGAATTAAAGGCACGTGCCACCACACTTGGCTAATTTTTATGTTTTGTAGGGATGAAGTCTCACTGTGTTGCCCAGGCTGGTCTTGAACTTGAACTCCCAGCCTCAAACAATCCCCTCTCCCCACTAAAGCCTCCCAAAGTGCTGAGATTTCAGGTGTGAGCCAACGTGCCTGGCCAGGTCCTCTTCTCTCTTGCTCTCCATGGTCTGCTTGGAAATCTGAGAGTCGGCTGTGTGCAGTAGCTCATGCCTGTAATCCCATCTCTCTGGGATCCCAAGGCGGGCAGATCACCTGAGATCAGGAGTTTGAGACCAGTCTGGCTAACATGGTGAAACCCCGTCTCTACTAAAAATACAAAAATTTGCCAGGCATGGTGGTGGGCGTCTGTAGTCCCAGCTGCTTGGGAGGCTGAGGCAGGAGAATTGCTTGAACCCAGGAGGTGGAGGTTGTAGTGAGCTGAAATCACGCCACTGTACTCCAGCCTGGGCGACAGAGAAAGATTCTGTCTCAAAAAAAAAAAAAAAAAAGAAAAGAAAAGAAAAGAAAAGAAAGAAATCACTCCTCCCTCTTCCTTACTCCCATAGCAGACCTCTTGGAATGTCCTGGAAGTTCTAAGCCTGTCACTTCTCAGTCCCCACAGAAGCCACCCTCTCCCAAGCCACCATCATCTCTGGTTTGAACTACTGTTGCAGGAGCCTTCCAAGTCTGGCTCCTACAATTAATTCATGATCTACCTAACAAGCAGAGCCGTCAAGTCACTCCCCTCTTAAAATCCCCCATAGTTTCCCGTTTCCCTTAGGAAGAGTCTAAAACCCTTAACTGTTTCTAGAAAGTTCCTCCAGGAAGATCTCTACCTGCTGTCTCAGCCTCGGACCTTCTGTGCTTCTTCAGCGTCCTGTGCTGGCACTCAATTACTTCAGGGGTTTCATGACAAGGTTCTGTCCCTCCCACTCCTTTTCATCCTTGGGGTCTTAGCTTGCTTCCCGAGGCCTCCCCACCCGGTTGTTCTCGGTCCCTGTGTGCCCACAGTGCCCTCTACTGCCCCTTCCCAAACGCACAGCATGGGTGTGTTCGCCCAGCGCCTCTCCGCACACCCAGGCTTGACTTCAAGCTTCAAGACTGCAGGCACTGCCTCCTCCATCGCTAAGTACCTGGTAAAGCAATTGCAGTCAGTAAATATTTTTTCCCTTTATTTATTTATTTATTTATTTATTGGTAAAGAAAGGCATTTATTAGGTCTGGGCATGGTGGCACATACCTGTAATCCCAGCACTTTGGGAGGCCAAGGCCAGTAGATCACTTGAGGTCAGGAGTTCAAGCCCAGCCTAGCCAACATGGTGAAACCCCATCTCCACTAAAAATACAAAAATTAGCTACAGGTGGTGGTGCATGACTGTAATCCTAGCTTCTCTGGAGGCTGAAGAGGGAGAATCGCATGAACCCGGGAGGCAGAGGCTGCAGTGAGCCGAGATCGAGCCATTGCACTCCAGCCTAGGCAACAGAGGGAGATTCTGTCTCAAAAAAAGAAAAAAGAAAAGAAAGGCATTTATTAGAGAAGGCATGAAAATACATTGCAAGAGTGCAACAGGCAGCACTGCAAAGAAGGGGCTGTCTTCTCTCAGTAAATTTTTTTTTTTTTTTTTTTTTTTTTTTTTTTTTTTTTTTTTTGAGACGGAGTCTCACTGTGTCTCCCAGGCTGGAGTGCAGTGGCGTGATCTCGGCTCACTGCAAGCTCCGCCTCCCGGGTTCACGCCATTCTCCCGCCTCAGCCTCCCAAGTAGCTGAGACTACAGGCGCCCGCCACCACGCCCGGCTAGTTTTTTGTATTTTTAGTAGAGACGGGGTTTCACTATGTTAGCCAGGATAGTCTCGATGTCCTGACCTCGTGATCCACCCGCCTTGGCCTCCCAAAGTGCTGGGATTACAGGCTTGAGCCACCGCGCCCGGCCTTTTTTTTTCAACTGAAGAATGAGTTTGTCATACAAGAAGGCTGGAGAAAAGAAATGGTAAAGGTTGTGAAAGTTGTCAGAGTTTTGGGAGGCCGAGGCGGGCGGATCACAAGGTCAGGAGATCGAGACCACGGTGAAACCCCGTCTCTACTAAAAATACAAAAAATTAGCCAGGCGCGGTTGTGGGCGCCTGTAGTCCCAGCTACTCGGGAGGCTGAGGCAGGAGAATGGCGTGAACCCGGGAGGCGGAGCTTGCAGTGAGCCGAGATCGCGCCACTGCACTCCAGCCTGGGCGACAGAGCGAGACTCCGTCTCAAAAAAAAAAAAAAAAAGAAAGTTGTCAGAGTCAAAATGGAGTCACCAGTCCTGGCGCAGTGGCTCATGCCTGAAATCCCTACACTCGGAGGGCATATAGAGTTCAGGAGTTCAAGACCAGTCTGGGCAACATAGTAAAACCCTGTCTCTACTAAAAATACAAACAATTAACCTAATGTGGTGGTGTGCGCCTGTAAGCTCAGCTACTCAGGAGGCTGAGGTGGGAGAATCACATGAGCCTGAGAGGTTGAGGCTGCAGTGAGCTGAGATCATAGCGCTATACTCCAGCCTGGGAGACAGAGCAACACCCTGTCTCAGAAAAGAATGGAGTCACTACTGAAAACAAAACAAAACAAACAAACAAAAACCCTGACACAGGAGTTCAAGAACACCCTAGACAACATAGCAAGACCCTGTCCCCCTTCCCCCCCCAAAAAAGAAGAAGAAAATTAATTGGATGTGGTAGCACGTATCTGCAGTCTCAGTTCAAGGCTGCAGTGAGCTATGATCAGGTCCCTGCACGCCAGCCTGGGTGACAGAGCAAGACTCTGTCTATTAAAAAAATAATAAAAATTTGAAAATTTAAAAAAAAAAAAACCCTGACAAATAGAGATGGGGAAGGCCATGAGGAGAAGCTTTTCAGGGTTGGATGCCTGATCACAAAAACTATTACAAAAGACTCCAACTCTGCAAAACCCTCAACCTTGCACACACAAATAATACTTCTGCAAGGACATCTTCCCAGCAATTGCCATCCAACCTCAAACTGGCATCATACTCTTGTTATTGATATTTGTAGCCAAAGATAATTATCTCAAAACAATTTTGTACTGCTCCTCGTTTTTTGTTTAAAAACCTTTGTCAGGCCGGGCGTGATGGCTCATCCCTATAATCCCAGCACTTTGGGAGGCCAAGGCGGGCAGATCACCTGAGGTCAGGAGTTCAAGACCAGCCTGACCAACATGGAGAAACCCCGTCTCTACTAAAAATACAAAATTAGGCGGGTGTGGTGGCACATGCCTGTAATCCCAGCTACTCGGAAGGCTGAGGCAGGAGAATCACTTGAACCTGGGAGGCAGAGGTTGCAATGAGCCAAGATCGTGCCGCTGCACTCCAGCCTGGGCAACAAGAGCGAAACTCCATCTCCAAAAACCGAAACAAAACAAAACAAAAAAACCTTTGTCTCCCTTTGCCTCCCAGAATATACACAGAGTTTACTGTGACCTGTATTCCTATTGCAATGCTCTGTTCCTGAGTAAATACCTTTTTCTTTTAGAAAAACTCTCTCATTTAGGTTGGCATGGTTAATAGGTGCGATGGTTAATGATTACTAGATAATTAATATTGATTAATGGATGATTAATAATTGAGTAATAGATGTCATGGATAATAATTATGAATTATGATTAAATTAGCTTCCTGGATGTATTAGTCTACTTGGGTTGCTGTAACAAAATACCTTAGACTGGATAATTTATAAATAATGTAAATTTGGCTGGATCTAGTAGTGTATGCCTGTAATCCCAGCACTTTCGGAGGCGAAGGCAGAAGGATTGCTTGATGCTGGGAGTTCAAGACCAGCCTGGGTAACATAGCAAGACTCCATCTCCACAAATAAAAAAAATTTTAACACTTTGGAAGGCCAAGGCAGGCAGATCATAAGGTGAGGGATCAAGACCATCATGACCAACATGGTGAAACCTCATCTCTGCTAAAAATACAAAAAAATTAGCTGGGCGTGGTGACGCACGCCTGTCATCCCAGCTACTCAGGAGGCTGAGGCAGGAGAATTGCTTAAACCCAGGAGACAGAAGTTTCAGGGAGCCGAGGTCGCACCACTGCACTCCAGCCTGACGACAGAACAAGACTCCATCTCAAAAAAAAAAAAAAAAAAAATTAAATTAGGCAGGCTTGGTGGCTTGAGCCTGTGGTCCCAGCTACTGGGGAGGCTGAGGCAGGAAGATCACCTGAACTCAGAAGATTGAGGTACAGTGAGTCGTGATCACACCACCACACTCCAGCCTGGGTGACAGAGTGAGACCCTGTCTCAATAAAAGTAAAATAAAATAAAAAGAATAGGGCCTGGTGCAGTGGCTCACACCTGTAATCCCAGAACTTTGAGAGACCGAGGCAGGTGGAACACTTGAGGCCAGGAGTTCGATACCAGCCTGGCAAACATGGTGAAACTCCATCTCTACTAAAAATATATATATATACAAAAATTAGCCAGGCATGGTGGCGTGCACCTGTAGTCCCAGCTACTTGGGAGGCTGAGGCATGAGAATCCCTTGAACCTAGGAGGCAGAGGTTGCAGTGAGCCGAGACTGTGCCACTGTGCTTCAGCCTGGGCGGTGGAGTGAGACTCTGTCCAAAAACAAGCAAAAAATAAAAAGACTAGAAATTTATTGCTCACAGTATTGGAGGCTGGGAAGTCCAAGATCAAGGTGCCAGCAGATTTGGGGTCTAATGAAGACCCCTTCCTCGTAAATGGCACTTTCTATGTATCTTCACCTGGCAAAAGAAAACGGCAGCTCTCTGGAGCCTCTTTTATAAGGACATTAATCCCATTCATGGGGGCAGAACCCTCATGGCCCCATCACCTTCTAATGCCATCACCTTGGTTATCTGGTTTCAACAGGGGAATTTTGGAGGGTCACAAACATTCAGGCCATAGCCCTGGCTTATAAAGAGAAGCAGAACAGGGCGGGAAGGCCAGGTACCCACGTCACCCCTGAATCCCCATTACTTCTCGAGTCACCCGACATCATTCCCTTTCAGTGTTTCCTTCTATGTTTCTTTTTGTTATTATTATTATGTTTTCTTTTTTTAAAAAAAAGAGTCTCACTATATGGCCCAGGCTGGTCTTGAACTCCTGGGCCCAAGTGATCCTCCTGCCTTGGCCCCTCTTAAGTGCTGGGATTACAGGCATGAGCCACTGCACCTGGCCCCTTCTGTACCTCTAGACCTCATGAAATGCTCTTCCTTGCTATGCCTATTGAAAGAAAGCCGGTTTCATGCTTGAGAGAGCGTGTCCCTTCCTCTGCCCTCCCTAACTCCTTTGTCTCACCTCTCCCACCATCCTCCTTCTGGGTGTATCCCCGAGTCTTCCCCATTTACCACCCCCCCCCCCCGAGACTCCCACCGCTCTCTCAGCGGAGTCCTCCACAGAAGTCTGGAGCCTCACCAGGATGTTGTCTGTCCCCGAGCTCATTTCTGAATAGAAGGATTTGAAACCCTCAGAAACGACTCCCTGAAAACAAGAAACAGAATGCTGCACCCGAGAGACACACCCCAGGCCTGGGCTTGTTAAGTCTGTCTGCCAAACCAGGCTGTGCTTTGGGTGCAATGTGGACCGCTTTGCAAAGCCCCCTCCCCCGTGTCAAATCATAGTTCCTCCCTCTGGGCTAAAAAGGGGATTGTCTGAAATTATAGCACTGGAGGCTGTGTTTGTCTGCGCAGGCTGCCATAGCAAAGTGCCACAGACTGGGTGGCTTAAACAACAGAAATTTATTTTCTCACAATGCTGGAGGCTTGGAAGTCTAAGACCAAGGTGTTGACAGGTTTGCTTTCTTCTGAGGCCTCTCTCCCTGGCTTGCAGTCGGCCGCCTTCTCACTGTGCACTGTGTCCTCACGTGGTCTGTCCTTTATACATACATATCCCTGCTGTCTCTCTGTGTCGAAATTTCCTCTTCTTAGCCAGGCATGGTGGCTCAGGCCTGTAATCCCAGCATTTTGGGAGGCAGAAGAAGGAAGACCACTTGAGGCCAGCAGTTCAAGACCAGCCTGGGCAACATAGTGAGACCCTGTCTAGACTAAAAATACAAAAATTAGCCAGGTGTGGTGGCACATGCCTGCAGTCCCAGCTACTCAGGAGGCTGAGGCACAATAATGGCTTGAACACAGGAGACGGAGGTCACAGTGAGCCAAGATTGCGCCGCTGCACTCCAGCCTGGATGACAGAGCAAGACTCTGACTCAAAATTATTTAATTAATTAATTAAGGACATCAGTCAGTTTGGAATTGGATCTAGCCTCATGACCCTATTTTAACTTTATCACGTCTTTAACAGCCCTGTTTCTAAATACAGTCACATTCTGCGGTGCCGGGGTTTAGGGCTTCCAAATACTAATTTGGGGGAGGGGGAAAACAAGTTGCCCATAACAGAGAGAGTCCTTGGTTTTAGGATATTACCAATCCTTCAGGATTCTCTGAATAAGAGCAATAACCAATGGAAGAATAAGTAAGTGTCACATCTGTGAAAGCTAGAGACAGGATACAATTAATTTTTAAATGAATAGGTACAGGCTGGGTGTGGTGGCTCACACCTGTAATCTTAGCAGTTTGGGAGGCAGAGGCCAGGAAATCACTTGAGCTCAGGAGTTTGATACCAGCCTGAGCAACACAATGCGACCTCATCTCTCTAAAAACACATTTTTTTTTTTTGACCAGGCGCAGTGGCTCATACCTATACTCCTAGCACTTTGGGAGGCCGAGGCAGGCGGATCACCTGAGGTCAGGAGTTTGAGACCAGCCTGGCCAATATGGCGAAACCCTGTCTCTACTAAAAATACAAAAATTAGCAGGGCGTAGTGGCGCGGGCCTGTAATCCCAGCTACTCAGGAGGTTGAGGCAGGAGAATCACTTGAACCAGGGAGGCAGAGGTTGCAATGAGCCGAGGTCGTGCCATTGCACTCCAGCCTGGGCAACAGAGTGAGAAAAAAAAAATTTTTTATTAAAAAAATAAAGAATAGGTATAAATAATTGTATGTCAGCTAGCTTTTTTTCTTTCTTTCTCTCTTTCTTTCAGATGGAGTTTCATTCTTGTTGCCCAGGGCTTATTTTATAAAAGCACTAATCCCAGCCTGAGCGCTCCACCCTCATGATCAATCACATCCCTAAAGACCCCAGCTTCTTTTTTTTTTTTTTTAAGAGATGAATGAGGTCTCACTCTTTCACCCAGGCTGGAGTGCAGTGACACCATCACAGCTCACTGCAGCCTTGACCTTCCAGGCTCAAGTTATCCTCTCACCTCAGCCACCCAAGTAATTGGACTACAGGCATGCACCACCATGCTGGGCTAATTTTTTTGTTGTTGTTGTTGTTGAGACAGGGTCTCTCTAGGTTGCCCAGACTGGTCTCAAACTCCTAGGCTCAAGCGATCCTCCCACCTCAGCCTCCCAAAGTGCTGGGTTTACAGGCATAAGCCACCATGCCCAGTCATATTAACATTCTTGCTTGTGTGATGAATGCCATCACTGAAGAAACCCCCTCAGGTCTCTGGTAATGCCATGAATTTCTAATATTTTCAGACTCAAAGCAATACCCAGAGTTCAAAGGAGAACATCAGAACCTCATTTGACACTCACCTGCCTGACCCTAGTGAGGGGCAATCATCTCAAATACAATTGACTATCAAGTTCAGATCTGACACTTTTATCATAGATTTATGAGCTAGCTGGTCCCAGGTGTGCATGGCCCACTTCTCCTTGTCCATGATCAAGACAATTTGCTTGTTATTTGCTTTTTATTCTTATTTTATTTTATTTTATTTTTTGAGACAGAGTCTTGGTCTGTCACCCAGGCTGGAGTGCATGGAGCGATCTCGGCTCACTGCAACAAAACCTCCACCTCCCAGGTTAAAGCAATTCTCTGCCTCAGCCTCCCAAGTAGCCAGGATTACAGGTGCCCACCACCAGGCCTGGCTCATTTTTTGTATTTTTAGCAGAGACGGGGTTTCACCATCTTGGCCAGGCTGGTCTTGAACTCCTGACCTCGTGATCCACCTGCCTTAGCCTCCCAAAGTGCTGGGATTATAGCCGTGAGCCACCGTGCCCGGCCTGCTTTTTATTTTTCTACCAAAGACTTCTGTCCTCAGTTTTCTTCTCCCTCCAGCCCTTCTGACCCAGCTGGCCACAGACCATGATGGATGAAGTACAGAAGTCCTCACTGCCAAGCTGCTTCTCCCTTGTGACCATGTCCATGCTAAGTATTTCTGTCTTAGAATAGAGCTACAAGAATTAGAGAGGCTGAAGACTCTCATTAATAAACAGCCCTTTGCATTGGACAAGGTGTTACAGAGGAAGAAAGAAGTGAACTTTTTTTTTTTTTTTTTTCCCCGAGACAGAGTCTGGCCCTATCACCCAGGCTGGAGTGCAGTGGCACAATCTCGGCTCATTGTGAGCTCCACCTCCCAGACTCAAGCCATCCTCTCACCTCAGCCTCCCGAGTAGCTGGGACTACAGGCACATGTCACCATCACACCTGGCTAATTTTTGTATTTTTTGTAGAGATGGGTTTTTGCCGTGTCTGATCTGCCCAGGCTGGTCTTGAACTCCTGGACTCAAGCGATCACCTGCCTAGGCTTCCCAAGGTGCTAGGATTACAGGTGTGAGCCACTGCGCCTGGCCAGAAGTGAGTATTCTTGATGGCCTCTAATTGCATTCTCAGGAAATGAAAGATATATTACTGGGCCCATACTCAGCTCCTGGCAAAGCCACTTCCATCAACTGCCCCCATTCCAGCTGGCTGGCTGTGAAATTGTCTTCGCAAAAATTATGACAGTGAAAGAAATCTAACGTAACTGACTCCATCTTGCTTCTAAGCTCACAGCTGTCTTTGATCATTCCTGCACATAGGCCAAACCAACTATAGGAGGAATTTAGGTTATAGTTTAACTTTAAAACAAAGCAACCGAGGCGTGGTGGCTCATGCCTGTAATCCCAGCACTTTGGGAGGCCGAGGTAGGTGGATCACCTGAGGTCAGGAGTTTGAGACCAGCCTGGCCAGCATGGCAAAACCCCATCTCTACTAAACAAATACAAACATTAGCCAGGTGTGGTGGCACACGCCTGTAATCCCGGCTACTTTGGAGGCTGAGGCAAGAGAATCACTTGAACCCAGGAGGCAGAGGTTGTAGTGAGCCAAGATCACGCCACTGCACTCCAGCCTGGGCAACAGAGCAAGACTCCATCTCAAAAAAAAATAAAAAGAAAAAAGAAAAAGAATAAAATAAAGCTGATAACAGTCCCTTCCTGAAACTAACCCCCTTCTTGCTCAGGGACTGACTGACACTGCCTTTGTATAACTAATGAGAGACCTCAAGGTTAAAATTGTGGTACGGGCCTGAATTCTGCTAAGATGAAGGCATACTTAAACTCTAACAAGTCATTGTTTCTTCTAAGATGTGGATATAGTTAAACTCTAACCAGTCATTGTTTTATAACTTGCCTTTTTTTGTAGCTGCTTATTACTCAGAAATCATATAGCCAGTGGTCACAGCATTTATAACTTCCCCAATTACCCCACGGACAACATCACTATCGTAAAATCAAAGACTGGTGTTTGAGCTATTTTCCAGACCTTGCATTCCACATGGACCAACTGGCACCACCTGGTCCAGCAACCGACACCCAGAAGCTGACTTAGCACAGAAGACAGTTTCTATCCCCTATGATTTCATTCCTGACCCAACCACTCGGCAGTCCTCATTCCCTAGTCCCCTGCTTGCCAAACTATCCCTGAAAAACCCTAGCCTCCAAATTCTTGGGGATGTGGATTTGAGAAATATCCCCCATTCTCACTTGACTGGCCCTGTGATTATTACACTTTCTCTGCTGTAACTCCTGCTGTTCTCAGTATCTTGGCTTTCCTGGGCAGCAGGCAAGAAGAACCAGTTGGGTGATTATGGCAAGGATGGGTTTCTTGCTCAGTTATGAGAGCCTTCTTTGTAGCAGGCCATTATCCCCATTATCAGCCATCCTCGACTACTTTTGTCCAGAAGCATGCCCCACAACTTGTCTGAAGTGCAACCTACACCCACCCCAGTAGGAATTGCCCTGGGACATGACTGAGCTCTTCAGACCCACGGCAGTGTCAACTGTGAGTCATGTAAAGGAGAAATGACAAAGAAAAAAAAATTGAGACAAAAAATAAATAGAGCCAAGGAAGACTCTGGGGATCTTCTAGGTTGTACAAACCAAAATAGGTTTGGGGAGGCCGGGCGCGGTGGCTCAAGCCTGTAATCCCAGCACTTTGGGAGGCCGAGGCGGGCGGATCACAAGGTCAGGAGATCGAGACCACAGTGAAACCCCGTCTCTACTAAAAAAATACAAAAAATTAGCCGGGCGCGGTGGCGGGCGCCTGTAGTCCCAGCTACTCAGGAGGCTGAGGCAGGAGAATGGCGGGAACCCGGGAGGCGGAGCTTGCAGTGAGCCGAGATCGCGCCACTGCACTCCAGTCTGGGCAACAGCGTGAGACTCCGTCTCAAAAAAAAAAAAAAAAAAAAAAAAAAAAAAAAAAAAAAAAAAAAAATAGGTTTGGGGGAAGGAAAGAGAGTGAAGGAATTACAAACGGATCCATCAACACCCTCCTTATCCTCAAAGTTTACTGTGTTTTTGTTTTATTTTGTTTTGTTTTGAGACAGGGTCTTGTTCTGTCACCCAGGCCAGAGTGCAGTGGTGTGACCATGGCTCACTAGTAACCTCAACCTCCTGGGCTCAAGCAATTCTCCCACCTCAGCCTCCCGAGTAGCTGGGACCACAGGGCATCCATCACCATGCCCAGCTGATTTTTAAAAATTTTTTTGCAGAGATGGTGTCTCACGATATTGCCCAGGCTGGTCTCAAACTTCTGGACTCAAGCAGTCCTCCTGTCTTGGCTTCCCAGAGTGCCAGAGTTACAGGCATGAGACACCATCGCTGGCTTACTGTGTTTTAAAGAAGCCAAAGAAGTACTTCAGTGCCCTGACATGATCTTTGCTGACAGTCAGATCTCCAGGCACGTTCAAAGGCAACTTATCATATAATGATACATCCATTTCAATCCACTGGTCCAGGAGCAGCCTTTGGGGCATTAGGACAGCTGGGTCTCACAAGCCACTTCTGTTCCGGCCCACTCTTCAGGGGAGTTGATGGAACACAATGAGAATGTTCCAGCAAAAAAGTGTATACCTGAAGGTGAGAGTCACAGGTACTCAAAAGAAAGCAATATTGGTATGCACAAAATGAAAAGCTTCCCAGGAAATATTCCCATACCAGCTTCTTTCTTGCCCCACCCTCTGGCTTCTAACGGCCTCTTGCACCTTTCCTTGGCCAATTCTTTTCTCTCTCCATGTTTATTGTCTCACCTCCCTCCCCCTCGCCCCCAGTCCTTATTCTCATCTTCTGCTTCAGATTCCTGTCTGTTTTCAAGAAAAAGGATCTAGTCTCTTCTTGATCGTCATGTCCATCTTGACTCTTGCATGACCAACACCCTCTGTCCTACCATGCAATCACCCTACCTCTTCCACCTCACATTTATTGTCCCTGAGTGACAAATTTCTCTCCTGTTCTTTGCTTTTCAAAAGCAAGAACTGACTAAGAAAAATTTTGAGGCCAAGGTGCATTTGAGGTGCATTGGCTCATGCTTGTAATTCCAGCACTTTGGGAGGCTGCGGTGAGAGAATCGCTTGAGGCTGAGTTCAAGATGAGCCTGAGCAACAGAGTGAGACCCTATTTCCACAATAAAGAAACAGCCAGGCATGATGGTGTGCACCTGTGGTCCCAGCTATTTGGGAAGCTGAGATGGGAGGATCACTTGTGCCTGGGAAGTTGGGGCTGCAATGAGCCATGATTGTGCAACTGCGCTCTAGCCTGGGTAACAGAGTAAGACCCTGCCTCAAAATAAACAAACAAACAAACAAACACACAAACTTTGAGATTATGAAGAGCTTCCTGATTGTTAAATATATCCCCAGATGGGGATGGTGGTGCGCTCCAACTCTATGCAGATAGAAACTCCTGTACTTAGAATGCTTCCAGACCTCATCCTATGCACCTCTTCATCTGTTCCCTTGTACCCTTTATACTAAACTGGTAAACGTAAGTGAAGTGTCTTCCTGAGTTCTGTGAGCCGTTCTAGAAAATTATCGAACATTATGAGGGAGGCATGGAAACCCCCTGATTTATAGCTGGGTGGTCAACCAAAAGAGTCAAACTCTGTAAAATATTTGAAGAGATTTATTCTGAGCCAAATATGAGTGACCATGACCCATGTCACAACCCCAGGAGATCCTGGGAACATATGCCCAAGGTCGTTGGGACACAGCTTGCCTTTACACATTTTAGGGAAATATGAGACATCAATCAACACACGTAAGATATACACTGGTTTGGTCTGGAAAGGTGGAACAACTCAAAGCAAGGTAGAGGGGTGGAAGGGAAGGGAGGTGGGGATTCCAGGTCATAGATGGATTCAAAGATTTTCTGATTGGCAATTGGTTGAAATAGTTTAACTAGGCCGGGCGCGGTGGCTCAAGCCTGTAATCCCAGCACTTTGGGAGGCCGAGACGGGTGGATCACGAGGTCAGGAGATCAAGACCATCCTGGCCAACACGGTGAAACCCCGTCTCTACTAAAAAATACAAAAAACTAGCCGGGCGAGGTGGCGGTCGCCTATAGTCCCAGCTACACAGGAGGCTGAGGCAGGAGAATGGCATAAACCCGGGAGGCGGAGCTTGCAGTGAGCTGAGATCCGGCCACTGCACTCCAGCCCGGGCGACAGAGCGAGACTCCGTCTCAAAAAAAAAATAAAATAAAATAAAGAAATAGTTTAACTAAAGACCTGGAATCAATAGAAGGGAGTATCCGAGTTAGGATAAGGAGTTATGAAGGCCAAGGTTCTTTTATCTTTTTTTTTTTTTTTTTGAGACAGGGTCTCTGTTGCCCAGGCTGGAGTGCAGTGGTGCAGTCTTGGCTCACTGCAACCTTCACTTGCCAGGTTCAAGCTATTCTCATGCCTCAGCTTCCCGGTAGCTGGGATTACAGGCGTGTGCCGCTACACCCAGTTAATTTTTGTATTTTTAGTAGAGACAGGTTTTCACCATGTTGACCAGGCTGGTCTCAAACTCCTGACCTTAGGTGATCTGCCTGCCTCAGCCTTCCAAAGTGCTGGGATTACAGGTATAAGCCACTGCACCCAGCCAAGACCAAGGTTCTTCTTATGCAGATGAAGCCTCCAGGTAGCAGGCTTCAGAGAGAACAGATAGTAAAATTTCTTATCAGACTTAAGAGTCTATTACGTCAGTCTTAAACTTTAATGTCAATGTTAGTCGGCTGTGCCGGAATTCCAAAGGGAGGAGGGTATCATGAGGCATGTCGGATCCATTCCCATCATGGCCTTAACTAGATTTTCAGGTTAACTTTGGAATGCCCTTGGCCGAGAGGAGCAGTCCATTCAGTTGGTTGGGAGGCTTAGACTTTTTTTTTTTTTTTTTTTTTTGAGACGGAGTCTCGCTCTGTCGCCCAGGCTAGAGTGCAGTGGCTGAATCTCAGCTCACTGCAAGCTCTGCCTCCCGGGTTCACGCCATTCTCCTGCCTCAGCCTCCCGAGTATCCGGGACTACAGGCGCCCGCCACCGCACCCGGCTAGTTTTTTGTATTTTTTAGTAGAGACGGGGTTTCACCATGTTAGCCAGGATGGTCTCGATCTCCTGACCTCGTGATCCGCCCGTCTCGGCCTCCCAAAGTGCAGGGATTACAGGCTTGAGCCACCGCGCCCGGCCTGAAGGCTTAGACTTTTATTTTCACCTGGTTGTAGTTGCTTACACCTGTAATCCCAGCACTTTCGGAGACTGAAGCAGGAGGATCACCTGAGACCAGCCTGGCCAGCATGGTGAAACCCTGTCTCTACTAAAAATATAAAAATTAGCAGCTGGGAGTGGGGTGACTGCCTGTAGTCCCAGCTACTCAGGAGGCTGAGGCATGAGATTTGCTTGAACCTGGGAGGTGCAGGTTGCAGTGAGCCGAAATCACGCCACTGCACTCCAGCCTGGGCACAGTGAGACTGTCTCAAAAAAAAAAAAAAAAGAATTTTGTTTTTGGTTTACATTGGTCAGAAGTACAGGAGACCTGAGACTTGCAACTGGCATCTGAAGTTGGGGGGTGGGGCAGTTTTGAGCCCTTAAGCTGTGGAGACTGCCCTAACTCCAGGTAGTATCAGAATTGAACTGAATTGTTGAATATCCAGTTGGTGGCCAGAGGATCAGAGAACTGGCTGTTGGTGTTGGAAAACATCCCAGGAGTCCTCGAAGTAGGAGAACAGAAAACCAAGAAGAGCATGAGAACCAGAGATAGAGTAAAAAGGATTCAAAGATGAGCTGTTCTAGAGTTTACCCCCTCACACACTCATCACCTATGGACAAACCACCTTTCAATAGAGTTGAACGCTTACAGGCTCCCTGAATGGAGGCTGGGTGAACTGGACACCTTGTGTGGATAAAGCATGAAAGAACTTCCATGTAAAACAAGATGGAACCAAACAGACACAATTGGAAACGTCCCTATGGACACCGATGGACCTACCTGCACTGTCCCTTAGGTATGGAGTCAGCAAATGCTCACTGCAGTGTCCCAAGAGTGAACAGGGATTAGCAGGAGATCCTTTCACAGAGAAGAATCCTTCTAGGAAGTGCCCACTGCAACATCCAGTTAATCTAAGATTTAGGCACTGAGAATGGAGCAGAGAATTTTATTTTATTTTATTTTATTTTATTTTGAGACAGGACCTCACTCTGACACCCATACTGAAGTGTAGTGGTACCTACATGGCTCACTGCAGCCTCAACCTCCTGGGCTCAAGCAATCCTCCCATCTCAGCCTCCCGAGTAGCTGGGACCACAGATATGTACCACCACACCCAGTAATTTTTTTTATTTTTTATTTTTTTTCGGTTTTTTTTTTGTTTTTTTTTTTGAGACGGAGTCTCGCTCTGTCACCCAGGCTGGAGTGCAGTGACCGGATCTCAGCTCACTGCAAGCTCCGCCTCCCGGGTTCACGCCATTCTCCTGCCTCAGTCTCCCGAGTAGATGGGACTACAGGCGCCCGCCACCTCGCCCGACTAGTTTTTTGTATTTTTAGTAGAGACGGGGTTTCACCGTGTTAGCCAGGATGGTCTCGATCTCCTGACCTCGTGATCCGTCCGTCTCGGCCTCCCAAAGTGCTGGGATTACAGGCTTGAGCCACCGTGCCCGGCCTAATTTTTTTTTATTTTTATAATTCTTTTGATTTTCGGTAGGGACAGTCTCACCATGTTACCCAGGCTGGTCTCTAACTACTGGGCCCAAGCGATCCTCCTGTCTCGGCCTCCCAAAGTGCTGGTCTTATAGGTGTGAGCCACTGCCCTCGGCTGCAAATTCTTATATCAAGGCTTCATCCTTCTTTCTGTTTATAAATATCTGGAAGTTCCATGGAGCTATACCAGATGTCGGGAAGGGCCTCATTTAGAGTCTCATCTCCTGCTTTTCATAGTAATTAAAATCTTAAGGTTGGCCAGGCAGAGTGGCTCATGCCTGTAATCCCAGCACTTTGGGAGGCTGAGGTAGGCCGATCACCTGGGGTCAGGAGTTTGAGACCAGCCTGGCCACATGGTGAAACCTTGTCTCTACTAAAAATACAAAAATTAACCAGGCATGCTAGCACATGCCTGTAATCCCAGCTACTCGGGAGGCTGAGACAGCAGAATCACTTGAACCCGGGAGGTGGAGGTTGCAGTGAGCCAAGATCACACCACTGCACTGCACTGCACTCCAGCTTGGGTGACAGAGCAAGACTCTGTCTCAAAAATAAATAAATAAAATAAAATCTTAAGGTTTCCAAAAGGCAGAGTTAAAATTTAAAGAGAATAGCCGGGCGCGGTGGCTCAAGCCTGTAATCCCAGCACTTTGGGAGGCCGAGACGGGCGGATCACGAGGTCAGGAGATCGAGACCATCCTGGTTAACATGGTGAAACCCCGTCTCTACTAAAAAATACAAAAAAAAACTAGCCGGCAGAGGTGGCGGACGCCTGTAGTCCCAGCTACTCGGGAGGTGGAGGCAGGAGAATGGCGTGAACCCGGGAGGTGGAGCTTGCAGTGAGCTGAGATCCGGCCACTGCACTCCAGCCTGGGTGACAGCGCGAGACTCCGTCTCAAAAAAAAAAAAAAAAAAATTAAAGAGAATAGCAGCCGGGCGCAGTAGCTCACGCCTGTAATCCCAACGCTTTGGGAGGCCCAGGTGGATGGATCACCTGAGGTCAGGAGTTCGAGACCAGCCTGGCCAACATGACAAAACTCCATCTCAACTAAAAATACAATTAGCCAGGCGTGGTGGCGGGTGCCTGTAGTCCCAGTTTCTTGGGAGGCTGAGGCAGGAGAATTGCTTGAACCCAGGAGTCAGAGGTTGCAATGAGCTGAGATCATGCCATTGCACTCCGGCCTGGGTGACAGACAGACTCTGTCTGGAAAAAAAAAAAAAAAAAAATTTAAAGAGAATAGCTTCCTGTTGGTCCCCAGCCCAGAGCTAAGCAGCTCCGTGAGTGACATTAGGCCAGATGAAGATGACATAGCAGAGCAAATGGCAACGCTATCTTCTAACCAGAATTGTCAGTAATCTACCTCCAGTCCTGCCAAAGCCCAGGAGGAGGCTTCATTGAAGAAGGGATGTTTGCAGGCCACAAATCGAAATGACATAAAGAATTATGAAAAACAGGCTGGGTACAGTGGCTCACGCCTATAATCCCAGAACTTTGGGAAGCTGAGGCGAACAGATCACTTGAGGTCAGGAGTTCAAGACCAGCCTGGCCAATGTGGTGAAACACCGCCTCTACTAAAAATACAAAAATTAGCCAGATGTGGTGGTGGATATGTGTAGTCCCATCTACTTGGAGGCTGAGGCAGAAGAATCACTTGAACCCGGGAGGCAGAGGTTGCAGTGAGCCAAGATCGAGCCATTGCACTCCAGCCTGGGCAACAGAGCGATAACCTGTCTCAAAAAAAAAAAAGGAGGCCATACTTGGAATAATGGAACTTGTATGGAGGTGCTGAAAGATGGCCTTAGAGTAAGGGGTTAGGGGGACACATGGGAGGAGTCGTGATTGTATTGCACACAAAGGCTTTCTTCTCTGAGCTATGCCTTCCTCTTCCCACTCCTGAAATTTACCAGGAGTGGCGTGATGCAGGGTCTGGGCTTTCACTCCTCCACCAAGCAACACAGACTTCCAAGGGAATATGAGTTCCAGAGGGGAAAAGGGTGAGGAACCAAAGATCTATATGAGAACAAACTAGAGCAGAGGGAACGAAATTAATAAAGAACCCTCAAGGATATAAAGGAGAATACTGAAAACCTGAAGCAAACACAAGCAGTCCAAAGAAAAAACAGCCAGGTATATAGTGGCTTACACTTGTAATCCCAGCACTTTGGGAGGCCGAGGTGGGAAGATCACTTGAGCCCAGGAGTTCAAGACCATCCTGGGCAACATAGTGAGACCCACCCCCATCTCTCAAAAAAATTAAAAGTCAGCTGGGCGTGGTGGTACACCCCTGTGGTCCCAGCTACTCAGAGGGCTGAAGTGAGAATCTCACTTTGAGCCCAGGAGGTCGAAGCTGCAGTGAGCCATGATCACACCACTGTACTCCAGCCTGGGCAACAGAGCAAGACCATGTCTCAAAAAAACAACCAAAAAAAGAAATTATAAAATCTAAATAAAGAACTCACTGGAGGGACTAGGCAGTAAAACAATACAAGCTGCGAAGAACTTAAGTGAGAGAATGTATCCATTTCAGAAGGTAACAGTAAGAGATAAAAAAGTGGAAAATATTAACATTTTAGAATTTAAAAAAATTAACATCTTATGATGGATAAAAGTAGATATGGTAACAGCTGTAAAACAACAGACTCATAGAAAAGACAGAAGGGAAGAAATATTTGGAAAAAATAATGACTGCATTTTACAAAGATCAAATGAAATATGTAAGAGTCCAAATAAAAGGGCTTGTATATGTTTGCCAGGGCTGCTGTGACACTGGGCCATGAACTGAGTGGCTTAAACAATCCAAATGTATAGCCTTATAGTTGCAGAGGCTACAGGTTCAAGATCAAAGCATCAGCAGGGTTGGTTCCTTCTGTTTTTTTTTTGTTTTTTTTTTTTTTTTGAGACAAGTCTCACTCTGTCACCCAGGTTACAGTGCAGTGGTTACAGTGCAGACCTCATCTCTATAAAAAAAAATACAAAAATTAGCCAGGAGTGTTGACACACACCTGTAGTCCCAGCTACTTGGGAGGCTGAGGTGGGAGGATTGCTTGAGGCCGATATTTGGAGACCAACTTGGGCAACATAGCGAGATGTCATCTCAAC